>NC_136513.1:19085000-19105000 GCF_053919585.1 Euprymna scolopes | reverse complement strand
AGAAACGAATATCCCTAAAATTAATAAACGTTCAAAAAAGAAACAAATAGACACACTTAAAAAAAAAAAAAAAAAAGAATGTAAGGGAAGTAATTCCTATTTGTAAAGTGAAAAATAGAAATTATCTCCCTTGAATTTTAAAACTTTTTCGATCATTATTTAAAAATATATATAGACATTTTAAATAATATTTTTTACTATAATGTCAACATGGTTCATGTAAACTGTATTTGGAAAGAAAGTATTACCTTCCTTTCTTTATTATGGGTTGTGCATATAAAAAAAAAATACTGATGTTTGGTAAACTTTGGCTTATCAAATACTGCAGTTTGATGAAGCCAATTTAAAGAAAGAAGAACAACAAGAAAAAGATGTAAATAAAAAATATAAGAAATACAGATCTCGTACATGTCATCAAATACAGTGTTTACATAATATAAAATATATTAAACATGATATAAAATATATTTACATAATATATAAATGTGAAAAATAGATCGTTTCATTATTGTATAAACGTAGAAGAAAAGCACACACACACAAAAGAAAAATGGAGAGAAAAATTGCGATGAAGTTTAAAAAAAAAAAAAAAAAAAAAAAAATCAAAGAACAATGATATATATAAACTCACACTTCGCTGTCCGCGCTGCATGTAATCCAAACGAGACAGAACAACATATCACATAGAATCAGCCGGATCAGTTCGGATAATGAACAAAGTGAGGGAAAATTTTGCCTCTTTTTCATTATTGTAGCGAAATCCCACAGCCGAAAAAAATGAGTTTTCATTAAAAAGCAATGATAACTACTTAAGGTTTTTTTTTTTTTTTTTTTTTTTTTTTTTTTTAATCAATTTCAACAATAAGCAATGTTATCTACCTGGCCTTCGGGACAAGATCAAAGTGTAGTATCTGTTCTTCAGATGCTGCACTTCAATTTCTTGTTCTCTGTCAGTGGAAGAGAAATCTTTCACGACTGAGACAATTTTTATTTTTGTTCCTTTTCTCCACATTAAAAAACGACCCTGGTGTCTAACTCTGTCCTGTGGGGAGGCATTGTAAATAGGTACCTAATTGTCATGTCAAGAAAAATGTGAAAAAAACCCCAAAAAACAAACAAAACGTTTCTGCTAGATGTTAGCAATATCTTTTGGTTGAGCTTTAAATATTACTGCATTATTATATAAAACATGTACTTTCTACAGATAGATGATTGCGTGACATTCACCATTAATTGCAACAAGATGGACTGAGTTACTTCCCCGGACTTGATTCTATGGATTTATATATACATATTGTAAATTTTTTTGAAAACTATTTTCATTAATAATTAACTTTCTACCTTATCGTTTTTCGTAAATTTTTGAATATTTTCATTACTGCGATAGGTGTGTCAGAAATTTCGTGAAAAATAGTGAATAATTCCACCCCGTCTTTCCATTTTACATTTTTCCAGGAGTTATATCCTCGAAAAATGTAATTCAAGCTCTAATTTTTTTTCAATTAAAGGAGCAAGGACCAAGGTTTCATTAAAAAAAACCCCAAAAAAACAAAAGAAAAAACAAACAACGTGGTTAAAAAAAAAGAAGGTTTTAAACTTCGAACTTTACAGGTAAATTTCTAAAAAACACTACTTTTTTTTGTTTTAAATTTGAATATATTATTTATTGACCTTTTATCTTCAATTTGTGATATATAAAACTTTGGTGAGTAAATTAATTATTTACTTTTTAATAGACACTTGAAAATGGGGGGGGGGCATGAATTAAAAAAAACATTTGTCTAAAATATTATATTCGGTTTATTGGAAAGAGCATAAAACTTCACATTGACCCTGAAAATATCGCAAAAATAGAATCAATAGAAAAATTTTGATAGATTTTTAAAGTTTAAAAATTGAAAAATATTGAGTTCGTAAAATTCATAACTGTTTTAAAAAAAAAAAATATTTCTATTACTTTTAAAACAATTTTAATAGTTTATTTTGGAAGTATAATCCATAAAGAAAATAAACAACCCACCTTTAAAAGAGAAATTACGAGTTTTTTATATTTTATTCGCAGTTTCGTGTTAGGGGTGTCAAAAATTCCTACAAAAATTTTGATACACCTATTACTGTGACATGACAATTCAGTAGATACCATTGCTTTCACTTGAAATTCAATATTTCAATTTTTGAATTTTGCTACAATAACGAAGAATAACCAAATTCTTTTTTTTTTTTTTAGAAATTGGTTGAATTATAGTTCGGCTATGAGGTAGCCATGATAAGAACTATTCGCGAGAAATAACAGACAACTGAAAATGCTTTATTTTAAAATCCTCCCAGAACATGAGAATGGTGATTCGGTAGAGGTTTTTGGTTTCGTCTGTCCATTTTACAGCATTCTTTTGCGTGTTATTTAATGTTAATGTTTTAAATCATGAAGAAAAAAAAAAAAACTTGACAATTTTCGAGTAAAGAATAACCTTGCATCCGTCAGGCTGAGATGTGATTCTGGGTAGCCCTAGAAGGTCCACTCTCCCAGGCCGTTGCCTCCCGTCTATCGGGTGGAGTAAATTTATTGGTTACTGTCTGAGGCGCCCCGACTGGGGAATGCCGACGTGGCTGCGCAGACAGTTTTTAAAAGGCCGGAGTGCTCCTTCTTTAGGGGCGCTGGCTTGACTCTTCCTCACCTTTCTAACCTTGTGTCGCATCTTTCTGCATGAGGAAGTAAGTAAATACATACTAATGGGGAATATTCATTGCGGACTACTGCACTAATGGGAAGCATTCATTGTAGATTACTAGTGTAAAACATTCAGTGAAAACTATTACTACGGAAGCATTCACTGTAGACCAGGGTTTCCCAAAAATTTTCAGCAAACGCCTCTCTAGAACACTTGGATATACTGTCCTCCCTCTCTACATGCATCCTTACATAATATTGTAGTAGTAGTAGTAGTAGTGGTAGTGGTAGTAGTAGTAGTAGTAGTAGTAGTAGTAGTACATAATTGAAGTTAAAATAAATAATTGAATATTCATAAATTTATTCAATAAAATTCTACACTGTCGATTGAATGGGAACAGTAACAACTATAAATCAAGTGGGTCGATTAATGTAGCATACCATCGTTAATGCAATGATCAATAAAAATCAGAATAATAATCACAGGAATCGCAGATTGTTGTTGATGATCAGCAACATATTTCGGAATATTTGGTTCCATATTTGATAGGAAAAAGGAATTTAGAAAAACTCATCCCCGGAAATCTCATACCCAGAAAACCCGTACACGGAAAACTCGTACCCGGAAACTCGTACACGGAAAACTCGTACACGGAAAGCTCGTACCTGGAAGACTCGTACCTGGAAGACTCGTACCCGGAAAACTCGCCCCCTTTTTGCTAGGTAGGAAAACTGGTCCCTTATTTATTCAATAAGGGACCAGTTTTCCTACCTAGCAAAAAGGGACCAGTTTTCCGGGTACGAGTTTTCCGGGCACCAGAAAAAAGTCTTAGATCCCCATGTTGCATTGCATCCGTTCGGTTTCTATTCCCAGGACCCATTCTATAGATTAGAAAGACTTGTTGAAAATCAGAAATCAAACAAATTCAGGAAACACTTAAGAAACTTTATCAACATTACAAGGTATGATTCTTGAATTAATTTTTCCAAATTAAAAATAAGTGCGTTGCAATCAATTTCCACATGAATTGTGAATCCTAAAGGGTTGAGAAAACACCTAGTAATGTTACTAGAAGCCCTCAATCTTTCACCCATCCCTAAAGGACCTCAGGGATCCCCCCATACGATAAATTTGTCCATCACCCACCTGAAGTTTTGTAACGCCCCCTCCCCCTTCCTCACCCGGTAGGCGTAATGAACCCCGTTGGGAAACCCTGCTGTAGACTATCATTATGAAGCATTTACTTTGAACTACGAACGTGAAACATTCATTCCAGAATACTATTGTGAAACAACTACAGTTGATTACTAAATGTGAAGCATTCACAGTTGAATACTAAATGTGAAACATTCACAGTTGAATACTAAATGTGAAGCATTCACAGTAGCCGACATCGTATACACACAATGTAAACCGATATTTTCGAATTGCTTTCATGCCAGAATAACAGTTTTCCATTTAAGAAATTTTTAATAATTAATATTTATTTAAAATCTGTAATTTTTAAAAGTTAGTTAAAAAAAAAAAAAAACGATTAAAAAAAAGGAAACATTTATTTATTTATTTTTTAAACAACATTATTCTGAGACATTTTTCGTTTTTTTTTTCTTTAAAATAATTATTAACAATTATTAACAACTAGCAAGGCAACCCGAGACTTTGATAACGCTCTCCTTGAATCAAAATCATTTAATGGATTTTGATGAAAATTGGAACAAGGATTGTAAACATAAGGTTTAGTCACACACACACACACACACACACACACACACACACACACACACACACACACACACACACACACACACACACACACACACACACACCTTGGTCTTAATCTTCGTAAGACAACATAGAAGTGGTGCAAAACTATACTGGTCGGTGAATCAATTTTACCCATCCTGGGACGGGTATTCTGTTAATTGAATATGAAATAAAAAAAAAAAAAAATTCTGTAAAATTTTCATCCAAATTTTTTTTTTCCTACATATTTTATAAAAATATGTTAATAGCAAAAGAAAAATCATCACACATTACCTGCAAAGAGGTTGTAGCATCATCCCCACCATCATCTTCATCTTCTTCATCATCACCATGACAACTCTGAAAAAAAAAAAAAGAGAGAGAAAATATTTAGTTGTTTTATTTTACGGCATATAAACTCTTTTTTTTTTTTTCTTTTTTTTTCAACATATAATGTTGAGTCCAGTAATTAAAAAAAAAAAAAAAATTATGCTTTAAATTGTTTATATCTTCAAATATTTATTCATGGTGTTTGGTTTGGTTGTTTTGTTTTACGGTATGTTCAATGACTTTTTTTTTAAAAACTTTGTTATCAGTTTGTCCAAGCTGGAGATGGGGCATCCTACTGGATGCCAAACATTCACCCGCTAACTCAGATATTCCAACCGAGAGATTTTTTTAATATCCTGACCGTCTCTTTAAGCACAATTGTTAGAATCTCTCTTGCACTTGGTTCACCAGGTATATTTGCCAGGTAGTTTTTGAACTTCTTTTTTGTGAGTGCAATTGCTCTTATGATTATCGGAATGATAGAGATCTTCCTAAGATTCCAGTTTCTTTTCATGTCGTACATAAAACCTTGGTATTTCGTTATCTTTTTCCCTCTCAACTGTTTTTAACCCGGCATTAATGGGGGACACTAACTTCTACTAAGGTTGCTTCTTATCCCATGTCGCTATATCAGGTTTTATGATTCTGCTTTCTTGGTAGGTAGGTGTAGAAATTGCATAGTCATAGTGGATGGTGTATGACTTATTTCCAACTGTTCTTTCTGGTAAACATGTTCCCGTGACTTGCTACTGCATTCGATATACAACATTTTACAGATCGTCCAGTGGAGATATTTATATACTCCATTGTGTCGCGTCATATAGTAGCCCCCCCCCCCCCCAGCAGAACCATACAGCTGAATGTCTAAATCTAAATGCAGATTCCATGAACAAAGATTCTTTCCCAGAACTACCCGCCTGGGGAACACTGTTCGACTGATCTGCTTGGCAGCCGATTACAATATGGTAACCTTCAAGTCCAATGTAAACAAGTTCTTGTTGAATCGTGCCCTTAAATAATACAAACTCTGCCCAATCTACATCGTTAACGATTACTACACTACCAACTATTATTCACTAATTTTTTTTTTATTACTTGCCTTCACCCCAAACAAGGTATACTTCTACTTGGATGTAAGGAGTTACTAATTGGGACTATGCCTATTAAATAAGTACTACACCATTCACTATGACTATGCAATTTTAACTCTTTATCCTCGAGTGGCCTCCGAGTCTTGATAAGTGATGATTGTTTGTAAAAAAAAAAAAAAAGAAAAAAAAAAGATGTTAGTTTATGTTACATTTGAACTTCTGCATATCAGTACAATCAGGGAAGCAGGTAGCAGAAAAGGAATTCCAAAGTCTAGCTATTATAGGGAAGAAGCTATTAGAATAGAAAGCTTTCTGGCATTCAGGGACCTCAACAGTGAAGGGGTGTGATTTTGCTGCTAACTGGGTTTGTTGGAGCTATATACGTCGAGGGGGGGGACAAGAGCAATGAGTTCATCAGAGCACCCTTATCTTCGAGTGGCCTTTGGGCATTGATAAGTGGTGACACTCTTTATTTCTGTATGGAAGAACCTGCACTTGTTGTCATTACGAGTATGTGTGCTCTGCGTGTTACCAAGTGATTCTAATCTTTAACACAACTTTTATTGCAAGAAAAGAATTGTATACAAGAGGAAAGTATCTAGCAAAGATACCCGTGCTTCGCAGGGAGTGGAAGAGGGTGATCTGATTCAAATTCACAAAAACGTTGGCCGGCACCATGGTGGCGTCTCCCAGGATGGTGGCGAAGCCCAACTTGGTGGGCACCTTCCCTAGGTGGGAGAGTTTATGAAGAGCTGCACCAAATATGACCTTAAACTTTAACCTTGACCTTGAAAAATGGTGTGCACCATCCGTAGATCAGAGACCATTATCATGTCAGATTTGGTCATGATCAGTCCAGTGGTGTGGGCTGTAGGAAAGTGTATATATATATATATATATATATATATATATATATATATATATATATATATATATATATATATAACTACTTCATTACTTCATTTACTCACATAAAATTAATACACAAAAGTATAGATTTATGCGTAAACTTTAAGTATTTACTTCAAAAGTGCTCAATATGTAGGTAGAGCTAGTTAGTAATTTATGAAATATATATGGCGATTAAGCTACACTGAATATTCGGCGTTTCATCCACCCTAGGATTCGTCAGGCTTGAATCTGTGGTTGTTTCTCGTTTTTATATATGTTGAGGATTTTAGTTAGCCAATCAGCTTTCTAGTATCCACCCTTTCTATCAGCCAAAGGGCATGCATTTTATCGAACAAAGGATCTGTTTTAGAACTAGGTTAGTGGTTTAAGGCGGATGATTTTCCTCATTTCAGCTCTTTTCTTTTTTTTTTTTGTATATAAATATACATATGTGTACACACATACATGCACACACACACACACACACACATATATATATATATATATATATATATATATATATATATATATATATGTGTGTGTGGTCGTTTATGCATATTCATGTTTATTCAAACTATCTATTTGTTTGTTTTCTATTGTTTTTGTTAGTTTTAAAGCTATTTTGTATTGCTATCCTAGAGTAAGTTTTATTTTGTGAACACAATTGTTTGCTATTTCTCGTCTACAGTTTAATAGACTCTGGGGTTTTTTAAAGTACAGGATAGCAAATTTTTCATGGAGGCATAATTTACATGGGTCATCTAGCTCTACCTACGTATTGAGCACTTTTGAAGTAAATACTTAAAGTTTACGCATAAATCTATACTTTTGTATATTAATTTTATGTGAGTAAATGAAGTAGTTATACCTAGCTCCTAAAACAGTCGAGCACTCTCAAAAGAATTTATTTCACCACGTTAAAAATAGATATGGAAAGAGTTTTAATTTCGAAACATCGCTAAAAAACATCCTCACACCCAACAAGCATAGCTATATTATTAAATTAATCCAAAAAACAGATGAACTTATACGCCAAATGCGATGGCGAGCAAATTTCTTCCTTAAAAATGAAAACGGAAACAAAAAGAATCCTATGGTTTTAAAACCCTTAAAAATGCGAAAGCAGTAGACCTTTTGATAAACTTTGAAAATGACCTTTCAAACGTAATTAAAAACCTAGAATTCCACAATCAACCTAACAATTTCCAACCGTAACTACACAAAATCGTTAGAAACATAAATAACTCTAATAAAATCTTTGTAAAAGAAGATAAAACCAGAAACTTTTATAAAATAGATAAGCAGAAAACATTACAAAAAACTAGACACAAACGAATGCGACTCCATAGATATAATAAATACTGAAAGTAAACAAATTACCGATAAACTAAAAATTAGCGATAAAGTTGGCAAATTGAAACCTAGAGAGGCATACATTCTGCTCAAAGACCACAAATGGGACTTTAATAATAATCCCAGCACCCGCCTGATAAACCCAACTAAACCAGAAATAGGTAGAATTAGCAAAACTATACTTTCTAGATTAAACAACCAAATCAAACAAGACCTAGAACTAAACCAGTGGGCAAATACTACCGAAGCAATCACCTGGTTTAAAAATATAGAAAACAAAGATAAATGTACGTTCATACAGTTTGACATCATAGACTTTTATCTCTCGATATCCGAAGAACTTTTTAACATTGCCCTAGAATTTGCCGAGGCATACACTGATATATCCTCAGAAGAAATCAACATCATTAAAAAATGTAGAAAATCAGTTCTAATAAATAACAATAACCAATGGATAAAAACTAACATGAAAAATTCGTTTGATTTGGCGATGGGTGCCAGAGATTCTGCAGAGGCATCAGATCTTGTGGGATTATTCATTCTATATACCCTCACAAGCATATTCGATACTATGGATATCGGCCTATATAGCGAAGATGGACTAGCTATTATAAAAAACTCCAACAAAGTCAAGGGAGAAAACTTTAAGAAAATCATACACAAGGAAATGAAAAAATTAGGCCTAAAAGCAGACGTATCAGTTAACATAAAAATAACAAACTTCCTGGACGTCACGTTAAACTTAGATAAAAACACATATGAACCATACTTAAAAGATAGCACTACTCCAATTTACATAAACCCTAAATCCAACCACCCACCATCAATTATAAAATACATTCCCAACTCGATCGTAAGTAGACTCAGTAACAACTCAAGTGATGAAAATGCATTTAACAGGTCAACCAATATCTACGAAACAGCCCTAAAAAATAGTGGATACAAAAATATCGATATCAAATATAAGCAACAAAACACCAACAACTATAATAAAATCAAAAATAGAAGAAAAAGAACTATAATTTGGTATACGGCCCCATACAATCAAATGTTAAAAACAAAACTTGGTAAGAAATTCCTAGACCTTATTGAAAAACACTTTCCCGCAACCAACCCCTTACACAAAATCTTCAATAAAAATACCTTAAAGTTATCTTACAGTTGTTACGAAAATTTAGAGATGATAATTAAAGCACATAATAACAAAATACTAAATAAAAACAATGTAAACAACAACAAAATAAACAATAAAAAAGTAGACAATATGACAAAAATAAAACCAACACTAGCAGAAATAATAATAATAATAATAATAATAATAATAATAATAACAATTATAACAATAATAATAATAATAAAAAACCAACCCTGGACAAGAACAACCATACCATAAATAAAAATAATAATAACGAACAAGATAAATGCAACTGTAGACACCGCATACTTTGCCCAGTTCAAAATAAATGTCTAACAAAAAGCGTAGTTTATCAAGCAACAATATTTACGAAAGAAAACCCGAATAACAAGAAATATTACGTAGGCATGACTTCCTTAGATTTCAAAACCCGATACTATGACCACAAAAGTACATTCAAAAATAAAAAACACCGTATAAAAACAACACTAGCGAATAAATACTGGGAACTCAAAGAAAGCGGACATTCGCCGGTAGTCGAATGGAAAATAATAAGACAAGCTACTACGTGCAGACATTTAGATGACCCATGTAAATTATGCCTCCATGAAAAATTTGCTATCCTGTACTTTAAAGAACCCCAGAGTCTATTAAACTGTAGACGAGAAATAGCAAACAATTGTGTTCACAAAATAAAACTTACTCTAGGATAGCGATACAAAATAGCTTTAAAACTAACAAAAACAATAGAAAACAAACAAATAAATTAAATAAACATGAATATACATAAACGATCACACATATATATATATATATATATATATATATATATATATATATATATATATATATATATATGCATGTATGTGTGTACACATATGTATATTTATATATATAAAAAAAAAAAGAGCAGAAATGAGGAAAATCGTCTGCCTTAAACCACTAACCTAGTTCTAAAACAGATCCTTTGTTCGATAAAATGCATGCCCATTGGCTGATAGGAAGGAGCGCGGTGGATACTAGAAAGCTGATTGGCTAACTAAAATCCTCAACATATATAAAAACGAGAAACAACCACAGAATTCGCGCATAAGCCTGACGAATCCTATAGTGGATGAAACGCCGAATATTCAGGGTAGCTTAATCGCCATATATATTTTATAAATTACTATATATATATATATAGGCTATGACCTTGATCTTTGACCTTGTCCTTGAAAAATAATGTGCACCGGCCCTAGGTGGGAGATCATTATCATGCCAGATTTGGCCATGATCGGTATGACTACTTCATTTAACCACATAAATTAATATACGAAAGTATAGATTTATGCGTAAACTTTAAGTATTTACTTCAACAGTGCTCAATACGTAGGTAAAGATAGGTAGTAAGCTATAAAATATGTATACCGATTAAGCTACACAGAATATTCTGCGTTTCATCCACGCTAGGATTCATAAGCTTGATGAATCCTAGCGTGGATGAAACGCGGAATATTCTGTGTAGCTTAATCGCCATATATATATATATATATATATATATATATATATATATAGATAGATAGATGTGCTGATGAAAGAAATAATGCTGTTCATTACAATGATTTTTAAAATCTTAATATAGATAGCCCTATTCATCCTGGAATTTTTTTGTTTTCAAGGTACGGAAAGTACCTCATAAAACATGGTACATGTTTAGTAAGTTGGATACACCACCAGACTAGATGAATTCTTGTTCTGAATTTCTGTAAAGGCCAATATGCTACAATAATCGCCATATATATCTTATAAATTACTATATATATATATATATATATATATATATATATATATATATATATATAGGCTATGACCTTGATCTTTGACCTTGTCCTTGAAAAATAATGTGCACCGGCCCTAGGTAGGAGATCACTATCATGCCAGATTTGGCCATGATCGGTATGACTACTTCATTTAACCACATAAATTAATATACGAAAGTATAGATTTATGCGTAAACTTTAAGTATTTACTTCAACAGTGCTCAATACGTAGGTAGAGATAGGTAGTAAGTTATAAAATATGTATACCGATTAAGCTACACAGAATATTCCGCATTTCATCCACGCTAGGATTCATAAGTTTGATGAATCCTAGCGTGGATGAAACGCGGAATATTCTGTGTAGCTTAATCGCCATGTATATATATATATATATATATATATATATATATATATATATATATATATATAGATGTGCTGATGAAAGAAATAATGCTGTTCATTACAATGATTTTTAAAATCTTAATATAGATAGCACTATTCATCCTGGAATTTTTTTGTTTTCAAGGTACGGAAAGTACCTCATAAAACATGGTACATTTTTAGTAAGTTGGATACACCACCAGACTAGATGAATTCTTGTTCTGAATTTCTGTAAAGGCCAATATGCTACAAGAAAGACATACTATACCACAGTGAACTGATCAATTTGTGGCCAGTCGGGTTAGGGGACGTTGGCATGCATTATCTTTATTTGACTAAATGGTGAGATTTCATTTTTGTTTTATGGAAGTTGTTCCAGACAAGGCATGAAGCCACTTGATGTAAGTAACTAAAAAAGATACTACTTCAAGGTCAAAAACCAACCAACCCCAACCAACAGTAAGTGTGAGATGGATGGATTTCTGACCTAGAAAGCAGCAGTTTTTCTTCCTTTGTCAGAATAATTGCTCATGGAATGTGAAACTAAAGAACAGAATAAGGAAAGCAAGAATTACAAGTAAAACCAAGGTCAACTTTCTACTCTTTTTTGCTATTCTGAACACGTTTTCATCTTAATAGATACCGCTTTGGAGACGCTCTATCTATCTATCTATCTATCTATCTATCTATCTATCTATTATTTAAAGGGAACTTTGTGTGTGTGTGTGTGTGTGTGTGTGAGTTCTCTCCTATACAATTTTGGGAACGTTATCTATCTATCTATCTATCTATCTATCTATCTATCTAAAAGAAACTTTGTGTGTGTGTGGGGGGTGTATAAGTTTGTTCCCTATGGACTCCTAAACGACTGAGCCTATTTTTTTTTTAAATTTCACACAAATGTACTTTATGTACCTGGCAGTGTTCTTAGATAGTTTTCGTATCGGGATTTCTTCAATAAGTATCAATAATCAAAAATATCCGATGAAAAGGAACAGGCGATTTTGACTAAAGTTAACACCTCACACAACCTAACATCACAATTTCATTTGAGAAGCTTAATTAATGCACAAGCAGAAAGACCTGGCATATAAAATCTACAGTAGGATCTTTGATATGACAGAGGCGCATTCAAAATGAATGTAACTCTTAGAGCACAATTGAACAATGATACTTGACATTCACATTTTAAACTTAAATTCAAGCCATTATATATAAAAGTAATTTTATAAAATCAACAGTAGGTTCTCTACAGTGCAATGTAAACTTCAACGTATTGTGGACTAAGTGACTGTGGGGAGGCATGTGAAGTTTTCTCCTGGTGCACAGCGGTGCATCTTTCAACTAGAGCAGGCAATTAATTGATTTGATTGAAAAATGGGCGATTTCACCGATTTTGCTGACAATAGAATAATCATGTTGAAACACCGGTTCCCGTTAGATGACCAAAGTTAAGCAACGTTGAGCCTGGTCAGTACTAAAATGGGTGACCATTTGGGAATTCCAGGTGCTGTATGTGCTCTCCGCTTATCTCAACATTATTTCCAGCCATCCTGCACTTCTCTTTGGCACTGGACTCAAACAGTGTCGATTCAGGAGAGGTGTGGTTGGGGAGTGCGCAACCCCTGCCTCATAATTACATATGCAGCTACTCTTATAGGGAGTTTCTATTGTCTCTTGAGACTAAACGGAGGCATCGATTGATCATCAAAAATATTGACGGGCGAAACATTCGTAGATTCTCATTCAATCCTGGACAACGTCGGGTCTCCCTGCTAGTAAAAAAAAAAACAAAAAAAAACAAAAACAAAAACAAAAAAAAAAACGCAAAACAACTTACTTTACTCATGATATCAGCATAGGCGATATAAAGCGCATCGGCTTCCAGGCCGTCACTCTGTTCTTTGGTAGCGCCACGGCACAACGCAACGATAAGTTGGCTGAGGGGGTCAGGTTTTTCATCCTCTTCAGTCTCTTTCTTTTCAACCCCTTCTTCCTCTTCTTCTTTTGCAACCTTTTTAATAGAAATTTAAAAAAAGACATTTAAATAGCAATCTTGATATCGATTTGTGAGTTTATCAACGTTTTTTTTTTTTAATTTATTTTTTATTTTTTACTCTGGGGCTTTTTAATAACACGAAAATACACCTTGGTTCTGAGATAGTAAATTTTTTGTAAAATAGAGAGTACCCACATCATCATGGCCACTGAATTGAAAAATCAAAGATTTTCGACCCCCCCCCCGACCAACACATGCACATAAAATCCGCCCAAAGTGTATACTACATTGACGACGATAACCCAAAGTCATCATGCGGTAGGCCGATGAAGACATGGAGGATATCACTTGATGACGACCTGATCCTGGCCGGCAGCACAAACAAAAGCTCAACAGACAGGAAAGGTTGGGAGTAATTCATAAAACATCTAACTTAAAGCATGAAAAAAAAAAAAAAAAGTAGTAGTAGTAGTAAAGTTGCAAAGGGTCCGGGAGAACTGAAGGGCGGGAGCGCTAGCGAGACCTCCACTGGAAGAGTGCGGAGAGAAATGGAGCCTTGGGCAGGCGTTTTGCCACCCAAATCCCAAGGAATACCAATGGTTGATGCCAGCGAGATATTAATAGTAATCGACTGTTGAGATAATGTGAAACCACCTACGCTGGTTATTGAAAAATGTGGAAAGCATTGGAAATTTAGGAAGACTTGTTGTCACTCAGGATCCAGAAACCACCACAGGTTATTATTAGTGAGCGATTGTTGGTGATGGCCTGTGTGAGAACACCTAGTGAGTGAGTGAATGGATGATGATGATGATAATGATGATGATGATGATTTCATTTGCGGAGGTTGGAGGTGTCTATTCTGACAGCCGTTCTTAGCATGGGGAGGTTGTGGGGTGGTTATGGCCGTCGTCGTCGTCAACAACAACAACAACAACAACCACCACCACCACCATACTTTACTTTTTTATGCAGGGGGAAGGATGCTTCCACGAGGCAACGCCAGTTTATGGGTCCTGCTAGTTTTTTTTTTTTTTTTAATAATTTTAAACAAATAACTAATTCAAATAATATTTTAAGAGCAGAATTTTTTTTTTTTTTTTTAAACATTTTGTTAAATAAACTATTTAAAATAATATTTTCCAAATAAAAAAATAAAAAATCGCCCAGAAAATTTTACACATATTTAAATTTTGTAAAAACTAGGATATACTTGAAGTTTTAAAAGGGTTATACTCTCATGTGCTCCCTAGAGGTGCATTTAGAAATTTGTGAACACTTTTATATTATCTTTACTCGTAAATTGTAAGTAAGAATACATTTTGAGATTTTATGCAGATTTCCTAATTATTCTTTCTATGGAGAACACACACACACACACACACACACACACACACACACACACACACACACACACACACACACACACACACACGCACTGAATTTTATAGATATACTAGCAAATGTACCCGGCGTTGCCCGGTATTAAACGTAATGTTAAATTCCTAAAAAAGAAATGAAGTAAAAAAAAAAAAAAAAAAAAAAAAACGGAAAGAAACTGAGACACACGCATGCGTGTATTATGTTTTTTCCAAACAGTTCACTTCTTGTAAGTAAAAAAAAATAAATACTCGAGCTGAGATCCAAACTAAAACTTAAAGACAGTCAGTTAAGTACGATAACCATTAGTCCAGCTTGCCACGGCTTTAAAAAGTGTCTTCAAACCTACTTATTCTTAACATAAGGAATCTGTCATGTGAACGATTCATGTATGATGCAGTTGTGAAACAGCTGATGAACAGATAAAAATCCAATAACCTCCCCCCATTTTAAAATTTTTACTTCTTAGCGGCCCTTTTTGCCAGATGGAAACCGATTAAAAAGTTTTTCGCACATCTGAATACCCTATATATCAAATTTCAAGTCTGTAAAAAATTCGCTAAGTATATTGGGTTGAGAAATGTCCTCACACACATTTTCACTTTTATAGATATATAGATGAGTGATATGTCAAAAAATGATAACTTCTGTTTTTTATTCCTACCGATTCAACCAGAGGAGATCGCAAATTGCTAAATTGCATTGCTATGATGACTGAACTTATGCATTCATGATCAGCAATTTTCACCTGTTGCAGATATTGACAGTGTGAGACTCTAAGAAAGCAACACCTGTCATGGACATACGTCAGAAGTAGAGATGCGTCATTGAATTCCTGGCAAGAGTGCATTGAGAATGGTAATGACTACGTAGAAAAATATATTCTGGAGCACAAAAGGTCGCTCGTTTTGATAGTATCACTCCCGTTTTTGTAGCTCTTCAACTTTTTTGAGTTAAAAACAAAAAATTTTAAGACGCTTTACTTTTGGAATGACCCTCATACAACAAATCCCGCTCCAGACATATCGCTGGCAAAAGTGCATGAAGAATGGTGGTGACTGTGAAGAAAAATAAATTCTGGAGCATAAAAGGCTAGTAATTGTCTATATTTTTGAGATGAGGTGTTTTCATTGATTGAGATTGCCGGACTGACTTCCTCATCTTGGTTGTTATCGTCACAACATTTCGGCCGTTTTTGCCTAGTGACATATGGCCGAGTGGTTCTAGACGTTGTATCAAAGTTTACAGTTACCCAAAGGTGCTGAGTTCAATCCTGAACGAAGGCAGTAAGAAGTAACATTCAAAACAGAGAATCAGCAACTATGTCCCAGAGCCTAGCTGGAATCCGAACACAGTACCCCCGTAATAATAATAAAGGGTTGGGTTCGAGACTCCTAACAAACGGTTCCCCAGTTCGATACAAAAAAACACCTGATGAAGGCCAGAGGGTAAAACGGCCGAAACGTTGTGACGATAACAACCAAGACGAGGAAGTCAGTCCGACAATCTCAATCCATAAAAGGCTACTTGTTTTAATTGTGCCATTCTCGTCTTCATAGCTCTTCAACTTTTCTGAGTTCAAAAAATAGGAGGCTTTACTTTTGGAATGACTCTCGTAGATAAAGTAAAACTAATTCCGAACTTACCGTGAGATCCTCGATGAGGACGTTCTTGATAACTTCTTCGCTTCCAAGCCAATTGATACGGAAGGCTTTCAGGAAAAGGTTCATAGCACGATGCCTGGAAAAAAATGGTAAAAAGAAACAGATTAAAACAAAACGTTCTATTACATATGGATTCTTGACATTATTTAGCTATCTGCTGAGAATCTCAGTAGAGTTAGGTAAGTGGTTTATATATTTTTATGTTATGATACAAAAAGTTAGGTATTCTGGCATTGTTGCATTACTTCCCCTGCTTTCTAGACGGTGATAGCTGATTTGGCGTCCCCGATGAAACATCTTCCAACAAATATTATCTATAATATAAAGCGCAAAAATCTGTTTAAATGTATGTATATTTGTATGCCTGCCTAAAACTTTACACAGAGGCAACGGATTTTCACAAAATCAGTATTGTTTTGAGGCTCGAACCTTCAGACAACAAATATCGAAAAATTGGCCAAAAACATTAATTCCTTCACCCACAACTGGGCACTTTTCTACAGGGTGGGGTAACAAAAAATCGTTCCTTCATGACAATTTAGCTAAACACGCATGTGCAAAAATGTTCTTTCTTGAATTAGTTTAAATATAAAAAAAAAAACCGACCTAACTTTGCTCATGCGATCACAGACCAGTCGTTATAGTGGCAGTATCGTTATCTTTAGAATGCACGTTCGAGCCTAGATATCAAATATATATTTTTTTCGATATTTATAGTTTTAACATTAAAACAGGTTATTTATGCCATTTTTACGTTCGCTTTTTTTTTTTTAAATTTTTCCATCATGTTCACTGTTTTTTTTTTTTTTCTGATCTTTTAAAGAAGTTTTAACATTTAAAGAGGGTTATTTATGCCATTTCTTCTTCGTTTGCTTATTCTTTATTTTGCATCACGTTCGCTGTTTTTTTTTTGTTTTTGTTTTTGTTTTCTGATTTAAAAAAGCTGTAATATTTAAACAGGGTTATTACATTCGTTTATTCTTTATTTTTCATTTTGTTTTGATTTGCTCACCACACCTGGGCAACGCCGGATACTCCTGTTAGAATATTATAATATATGATATTTAATGTTATATTATTTTTTTTATTATTTCTTATTTAACATTTTATATGAAAATAAGTGAAACAATGTGAACAATTCTTATTTTCATTTAATGTGTAATATTTATTTCTTGTAATTGTTAACTTTCTTTTTATATGAAACATTCTTAAAAGTAAATAAACATATTTTTTACAGAAAAGTACCATTCTTACGCAAAACTACTACTACTACTAATAATAATAATCTAAATATTAATTTACTTGTCCGTATGTCCAGTGTCAAAAAAAACATCATCATCGTTAACATTAATTAATGAAAACCGAATTACCCCCTTTATAGTCTCTCTTTATCAGTTAAAAGTCATTAAAACCATTTCCTCTCCAAAATTTTTCTAAAAAAAAAAAAAAAAGAAACACATGGCTGTCTGTTTATGGTTTCAAATTTTTACTTTATAATTTAAAAAAAAATGTCATGCTGAGAGGAGACTGTAAGTTTTGTTTTGATTATAGTTTCTTTTTAAAATTAAAAAAAAAAGAAAAATGTGCAAGTTAATTGACATCTGTTCTTTTATAATTCATACAAGGTAGAAAAGCATTTCATCCAAGCCATGAAAATTGTTAAAAAAAATGTTTTTAGTATATGCTTTAAAAATCAAGGTACAAGATTCAATTTGAAATTTATTTATCTTCAAAGTGCACTTTTATAAATTTTACAAAGTAAGGTATAAAAATTTAATTTAAATTGAATCAAAAAATTACCTTGGATTTATTTTATGTAATGTACATTCTGTTGCACTTTAAAAAAAATCATTGAAAATTTTATATCTATATCATTAATTGCGATGAAAGATTAATGTTTTTTTTTTAACCATTGCCCCTCCGCGAGATGCTAACGGAAACACGTTTGAATTTATTTAAGTAGTTGGATTTAGCAGGTGCCCGTTTTAAATGAGGTCAAGTTTTGACTGCGGGGATGGTATTCATTTATTGCTGAACGCTTCCCCCCCCCCGAAGATGTTATAGGAAAAAGACTAACCCACAAGTGGCGAGCGACAAATATGGAATATTTATCTTCCCGAAATCGACCAAATTAAATAGACAGGCGAGCTTCGTTGTTAACTGTGAGATATTACGATTTGTATGTGATATAAAAAGTTTTAAAAAGTTGTGAACGAAGCGACCGCTTCTCTGAAAGAAGCCTTTTGTAGACACACAGAAAAAGCGAACACACACACATACATACATTTTCGCTTTCATATATATAGAAGAATTGTAACTGTATTAAAAGAGTTTTGCTGCTAGCATTGTCGAACACAGACGTAGAGCAGTTTGGGCCATGGTCGCAGATAGCGATGGATGGACCGAGAATGAGTCTCAAATTTAAAATGCTCCTTAAATGTTAAAATAAAGTAATTCTACTTTTTCATAAAACAAGCTGAGCATGCGGGGTCCCCTTCCACAAGTTAAAAATTTACTTGAATCATGACTAATGTTTGTGCAAAATTTCCAAAAAAATCCAAGACATGGTTATTGAGAAAAGTGTGAACAGATGAACGATTTGGGGGCAATTTTACCCCTACAATGGCCCCTAGGAGGGGGGGGGCAACCAGAGTTATCCCAGAAAATCCGCTCTGGCAAAAAGTTACTTTCACCATGACTAATGTTTGCGCAAAATTTACAAAAAAATCCAAGGCGTTGTTATTGAGAAAAGTGTGAACAGACAAACGAGAATGAATTGCTGGGTCCAAACCCTTCTTTGTCAGGGGACAAAAAATGTTTGCTATTTCATACAGCATTCAAATTCCAGCAAAACAGTCCCTGCTGATAAAATCTTGCCCATAATGGCGCCAAGTAAACCCGAAGACAAGAACCGCAGCAGATGTACTCGATGTTATATCAATCCCTTAGTCTAAAGGGGATGTGTCTATCATTTAATTGTGTTTAACGCCTGGGGAGCTGGTTACCATGCACAGAACATAACAACCGTTCCAGAGACGTCTTCATAACACGACAAACGATAGTAGCATATATGTTGTTACCACTAAATACCGAGTTCTATTATTTTTCGGACGCTTACCGGTCCACAACAATAACGATGAAGATTATTAAGAAAAAAAAAAAAAACACCAAAAATGCAAAGGCTAAGATGTTTACTTACCTTGGTAATCCATATAGCGGAATCATTCGGAAACATGCCATGACTGCCCTCTTCCTCTGGGAGGATATCACCTTTCTCCATGCTCCCTTCAAGCCAAGAGATGGATGCTCAACCTGTGTTTCACAAGAATGACAAAAGAATACGATTAACAAAGGTGACAAATATTATGAGGTGACTTCAATACATTTCCAGACTTTTTTTTGTATGGCCACTTTTATTGATGGTAAACCCATGAAACTCTAGTCCACTTCAAAGTAATCTCCTCCGGCTGCAATGCACTTGTTGTAACGTTCCAGCAACTTATGGAAAGCCCCATAGAATTCTCTTGTGTGAGCACGTCTGTGACTCTCATTACAGCTGCTT
>NC_136513.1:19070000-19077500 GCF_053919585.1 Euprymna scolopes | reverse complement strand
TCTTCGCCATTGGGTCGTAGGCAAAAGAAGCGTCCCATGTTTAGATGGAAAATCTAGAGAAACTAGCAGACAATAGTGATATTGAAAACATGAATATTAACAGTTATACAAAGATAAGTGTCCTATGATGACTATTTTGCAGTGAACATGGGTGCCAGTGATAGTAGTTCTGAGCATGAGAGATAAAATTCCTCCGACTTTCTTGTATGAATAACTATTCTAGGAGAAGATGTAAAACTTGAAGGTCAATCAAACATACATATATTTTATTTAACCATCTATCCATAATAGGCCTAAATCAACAGCCTCATGAGTCTTGCTTCCCCTATCGGGTCCTTAAATCCTCACATTTCATGGGCGATGTTTTTGAGAAAAGGTAGAAGAATTGTTGTTTTCTGTGCCAAAATATATCCATATGACACTTAACTTTGGTTAGTTTTTGACCTTGAAGTAGTATTTTTTTTTTTTTAGCTTTTTACATCAAGTGGTTTGGTTCATGCCTTGTCTGGAGGGATTTTTATTTTTTAAAAATGCCAAAGCAGATTTGGATGCACATGTTTTTGTAAGAAAACGACACCAGTCACTGAAATAGGGGACAATCTAATTTCACTTTATATATAAGAAAAGAGATGATAAGATATCCTAAAACACACACATCCACACACACACACACACGCATACGCACTTATATATATATATATATATATATATATATATATATATATATATATATATATATATATATATATATATATATATATATATATATATATATATATATGAAGATAAAGAAGAAAGGAAATGCCAGTTTTATTTGAAATTTTTACCGTGCAATTTTTTTTAACTTGAAAAGAATTAAAAATATTCCTTAGATTTTTTGTACGTAAATTATTGCCACTGGTGGAATGTTCAAAATGACAAGAATACTTACCACATTTAAACAATTCCTCTGAAAAACTCAGCTAGACCCAAGAAATTTCTGTATCCCCAGTATAAATAAGGATAACATAGCAAATAAGATAAAAACAAAACATCAGAAACGAAAACATTATTTATTAATTAAATTAATCAGAGCAACACACAATAAAAAAAATAGAAAAGAAACAAAAGAAAACATTATTGATTTTCGATACTTGTGTTATTCGAATTATTCGGACTGTCATTCTTATCTTGGATGTTTTTTTTCTCAAAAACTTTCAGCCGATGTAACCTCCGACCTCCTTCAGGTGCATCTTTATGTCAAACTCGGGAATTTATATTATTTAATTGGAATGCATTATTGAGATGAGTATTATTTATTAATTTATTTATTGTGAACTATTATCCTCATCTTTTTTTTTTTTTTTTTTTCATAACGTTTCGGCCAACTATTCCTCTCGCCTTCGTCAGATGGTAACTGCGCCGGGATAGGAACTCCGAATCGCCTAACTGCATTCTCAGCAATTACTGCCATCCGTAGTTATCATCTCACCACGTTTTGGTAAACTAAGCCTCTGGCTGGCTTTGGGTAGGATTGAAACTGCTATCTTCAGACAATTCTCACCTGGAACCATAGATATTCAACGTCTTTGTCCATTGCGCCACGAGCCTCAAGAGGCGATCAAGGTTGGATTTTTTGCTCTTATAAATTCACATATTGTCTGATCTTCCATGGTTGGGTCCGTACCGAATGTTATATATATTATTTAATTGGAATTCATTATTGAGATGAGTATTATTTATTTATTTAATTTATTGCAGACTATTATCCTCATCTTTATTAGTTGTTGTTTCACAACGTTTCAGCCAACTATTCCACTTGCCTTCTCCAAAGAAACTAACTTCAGGGAATATTTATTGATTGATCTCAAATAATTATTATTAAAATTTCACAAAAATCAGACTATCTGAATTTTCACAAAGGGCTTCCACCTCCTCATTATTCCATTTGCATGAAACAAAATCTAAACATAGCCCACATTACTCACCTTACTGCCTTGCAACTGTGTTTCAAAATTCGTAATGATCGGTTAATTAGCTTAGAAGTGAATCTTCTCCATAAAAATGCATAAACATATACACTTACCTAACTTTAAATAAATAGAGATTAGTACCGCCTATAGAGAGGATTGAACCTTCAACCTCCAGAAGAACGCCATTTAAAGAGGGCAGAAAGTGAACTTTGGACTTTGGACTTATTTTCGGCAACTTTGTATTAATAATTCTCGCTTCTCTAGTTTTATTCTTTAGTCCTCATATTCCATGAGCGATGTTTCTGACAAAGAGTAAAGAATTGCTGTTTTCAGGATCAAAATCTATCCATCTAACTCATATCGTTGGCTAGTTTTTGACATTGAAGTGGTATTCATTTTAGCTCCTTACATCGAGTGACTTCATGTCTTGTCTGGGTCGATTTCAATAAAGAAAACCTGATTTTTGTTTAACAACTTTATCCGTTGCGCCACTTGTTCTTGTGGCCCTGAAGGAGGTTAAAGGTTACATCGGCCAAGATGTTGTGAGAATAATATCCAAGATGATGAGAAAGTAGTCTGAATAATACGGATTATCAATTCTCATCTGAAAAAATTTCGAAACAATTTTTGTTATTGTTGATTTTTTTTTTTTTTTTAAATAATTTTTCTGGGCAAAAATAAGCTTCAACAATTAAAGATATGACAAGGATGACTATAAGAAAAAAAAATTATTTCAAATAAGTTTAGATATCTCACAATATAAACAAAAAATACAAAAAACTTACAACTGCAAGAGAATCAATAGATAAAAATAGCTACTTTTTGACACATCCAATTTTCACAAAGGATTTCAAAATACATTGTGATGTCATATTAGACCTTTTTGTCTCTTCGCTCTCTCTCTTCTCCCTTTCTACATTTTAATTATGAAGTGACTTTAGATAAAACAAGAACCCCCCCCCAAAACAAGACCAATAATAAAGGATTTCAAAATACACTGTGATGTTATATTCGACCCTTTTTTTACCATTTCTATCTCTTTCTCTCTTCCGTTATCTCTCTCTCTCTCTCTCTCTCCATTTTAATTCGTAAATGACTTTAGTTAGAAGCAAAACAAAACCATTAATAAAAGATTTCAGAATATATTGTGATGTAATAATAGTCTCTCTTTTTTTGAAACCCTATATGTCTCTCTTCTCCTCTTTATTCTATGAAGTGACTTTAGATAAAAGAACAAGCAAGGCCGCTAATAAAGGATTTCAGAATATACTGTGATGTCATATTAGACCATCTTCTCTCCCCATTCCTTTGCTTTCCTTCTCTCCTCTCTCTATTTCAATTATTAAACGACCTTATATGTAAGAAAGAAAGAAAACAAGACCACTAATAGAAATGTAAAAAGTCATTGTGATTTTTTTGGAAAGAAAAACAGGTACTTTTGCATAATTTGACCTGGATTCTCGGGAATTCCCGTCAAGCACGGATCGGGCGAGACCGACAATCATCGGTTTCAACCGAGCGTTGTTCAAATGTTGAAACGCTAAATCGACTTTTTTATTTTTTATGTCACCGACAAGGATTTTTTTTTTTTTTTTTGGTGACCGTACCAAATTGCAACGCGGAAATCCTCCTTCCAATAATAAACAAATATATTCTGCCGGAGACTACAGTTGTATAATATATATAAAAAATTTCCTGTTGAAACCTCCCCCGCCCCCACGTTGACTGAACAAAAAGTCTTGAACCCCCCCCTCCAAAAAAACCCCCCAAACCCCCAAAAACCCAAAAAACAGACTTGTACTTACACCTAACAATTTACGGTTAAAAAAAGTAAAATTTTCATCTTTTCTTGAAGAAAAAAACCCAAAAAACTTTTTGTTGATAAATATTTTGCAAAAAAAAAAAAAATAAAAATAAAAATAATAAAATAAATAAAATAAAATAAAATAAATAAAAATATTTTCAGTCCTTTAAAGGTAGGTTTTTGTTATTTTTGATTATTTGCATTTTTCCCCCAGTTTGTTTTTAAATTCGTCTGCGTCTGTTCGGCTTAAACCGATAATTGCCGATCTCGCCCGATCCATGCTTGACGGGAATTCCCGAGAATCCGCATCAAATTATGTACGAATACCGGGGGGGGGGGAGGAATTGTAATTGGACACAAGGTCCGTAGTTGGTCGTGATGAGAGGGAATGATGGGGGATGTTTATCTTGTTTGAACTACACGATTATTGACACATACACATTAACAATGCCATCCACCAGAATCGTCACACTCAAACTTCGATGACCATAATACCACATTTACTTTATGAGTTGAGCTAGAAAAAAAAAAAAAAAAAAAAGAAACAAAAAAAATAAAAAATAAAAACAAGATGCATCCGGTTCGAAATGTTGAATGAAAAATCTATTTTTTCACACGTCATAATTAATTTTTACTTTCTAAAGCATTTCTGTTTTACTACGGACAAATGTACCTTTAGTTGACCTTCGATAACTAAATATTTTCGTTTACTAGCCAAATAGAAAAGTTACGAACCAAACCCATATGATTTTTGGAATATGACATAAAGATTTTTCTGCATTTTTTTCTTTTAAATAAGTGTCATTCTAAATATGCACTGAATTTTATGTTGATACTTGAAAATATAAGCATTAAAATTTCTTCAGATATTTTTTTGAAACAGCCTTCCTTAAAAAAAAAAAAATATATATATTGTTCTATTAAACTTTTATTGTTTAAATAATTTTACTTTGCTCGCTTTAGTTAAACAAAAAATATTGAAAAGATATTTTTCACTCAGCAATGAGCCTTGAAAGATTGCCGGTGTAAAAAAACACAATCGTTAAAAGATAAGCATTTTATTATTTCTAGTCAGTAATTGAAAAAAAAATCTATCGCAAATGCGACTGTTTCACTCGCAACGTCAAGCCCTGTTTACTCTCTTTTTAATTGATACTAGTGAGGAGAGATGGGTGTCCGGTTATAAAATACGCTTAAATATGATACTTTAATTTGTCCAGATTTCGTATATATTATTACAGAGTTGTGATTTTAAAAGTAAAAAAAAAAAAGCATTTGGGTGCTATCAGCTGGTATCGAAACCAAAACCAAAACTGTATCGAATGATACAGTTTTGGTTTCGATACCAGCTGATAGCACCAAGCTGCTGGCATTACCACTGTACCAACGTGACACACACATGATGTGATTAAAAATAAACTAAAATGAATGTACAAAATGTATAACGATTTTTTCAATTTTGACCCATTTTTTGATCCATTAAAAACTATTTTAACCGACTAAAGACCCATTAAAAGAACGGTCCATAAAAATCCAATCATTTGAGGCCCCTAGCTCCACTCTTCAACTTTAGTTTTTGAAGCGATAGAGTTTGAAAATATGCAGACAGACATAATGAGTTTTATAAATTAGATCCTTGGCCTTTTGGTCAAGATCAAAGTAAAAAAAAAAAAAAAAAAATGCACACACAACATACAGAAATGAATATACAAATTGTACATAGTTAAATTTTACATTGAACGCTGGGGTTATTAGTTAGATTAGGATCCACAGAGTGATTGAGGTATTTTGGTAAATGTTGCCAGTCAAGAGTAAGACTTCAAAGTCTCATCTGTTACATAGTCAAAAAGACCCTGTACCCTCCCCCTCCCAATTTCTTGTAGGGCCCTGTGCCTAATTTTGTTGAATTGAATTTTTTGTACGTTTTTTATGTTCAATTTTTTCTTTCTCAATAAAATATATAAACAAGATCAAAGTGTAGTATCTGTACTTCAGATGCTGCACTTCTATTTCTTGTTCTCTTGCAGTGGAGGAGAAATCCTTCACGACTGAGACAATTTTTATTTTTGTACCTTTTCTCCACGTTAAAAAACGACCCTGGTGTCTAACTCTGTCCCGTGGGGAGGCATAGTAAATAGGTACACTATTAGGATGAAATTTCGGAAATCGTAATACTGAATTTTACATGAAAATAATGGTATCTACGTACCCCGCGTATTTTTGAGATGATTTCAAATCGTGAAACTATATTTATTTCCTTTTCCCCAAAATATTAACACACACACACACACACACACACACACACACACACACACACACACACACACACACACACACACACACACACACACACACACACACACACATGTTGTTTTGGTTTGGTTTTAGCGATATGTTTTGAATTAATTCAATTATTTACGAAAATGCATTTTTACCTAAATGCGAGTTGGGAATAATTTTCCCTTTTAACCAATTTGGTACCCTCTCATGGGGAGCGGAGCGGTATATATATTATTTTTAAAATGTAATTATCCACTGACACGTGTTTCGTCGTCTACGACTCATCAGAGCCACTCTGATGAGTCGTAGACGACGAAACACGTGTCAGTGGATAATTACATTTTAAATATATATATATTAATATATATATATATATATATATATATATATATTAATAATTATTACGTGAATAAAAGTAAGATAGATGGCTTATATTTATGCACGTAATAATCATTAATAAGTAATATTTAAAAATAATATTTAAAAATAAATAAATAAAATAAAATAAAATAAAGAAGTAATACGTCCTAAAAAATGTGTGTGGAAAAAATGTAAACAAAGGGCAAATAACTCCTTTCTTATAATAAACGTGCAGGGAGCGAAATTTGTGACTTTAATGCTGACGTCATTATGTGAATGTAAACGTGTGATAATCTACCACTAGATGGGTGTAACAATATAAATACAAATGCTTTTGTGCTACAATTTTAAAATCGATTTAAATAAATTTAATTTTGACTTAAAATTCATTAGAAAAAAACAAACAAAAAACTACTTTCCTTAACCATATCACTTATTATGTCCGGGTTGGAGGTAACGATCGTTTACTGTTTTTTATTAAAAAAAATTTTTTTTTTTTACATAGGAGTCCCCAATTATCAAGGCCCGGAGGCCACTCGAGGATAAGGGTTATAGAGCGTACAGTAGTCAATGGGATAATATTGCAGTAATCGCTAGTAATGGAAATCTGGTAAATTGGATTACTTAAGGGGGGCGGTTCATCAAGAATTCGTTTATGTTGGACTTAAAGACAACCAAGTTGTAGTCAGCTGGGAAGCAGGCAAACGGGAAAGAGTTCCACAGGCGTGCAGTTCTAAGAAAGAAGCTTTGTACATGGAATCTACGTTTTGATTTAGGCACAGATAAAAAGTTGGGAAAATTATTGACAGTGGTTTCAGCCAGACGGGTGTTTTTTTTGTGAAAGATTGGCGAAGAGGGACCAGAGATTGGAGCTCAGGCGAGTGTACCAATAAAGACTGATGCCTTGAGAGCTCCAAGTTAAGATCCAGTCCGTTTACACAAAATCGCTTACACTTAGGATGCTGGCGACCTTCACATAGTCTCTCGTGTAAGTACACAATTTATTTCTAGAAAGAATTCTGACTAGAAAAATATCAGGGAAACCAATGCCAACAGTAGAATCTTCCGATGCATACGATGTAAATGATGATGATAAGTCCGGAT
>NC_136513.1:19030000-19065000 GCF_053919585.1 Euprymna scolopes | reverse complement strand
ATACACAAGCTTGCATACGTGGACATGAATTACATACAGGTGTGCATATTTTGATAATCAAGTGTTAGTAAAAATGATGAAAGGAAACAAGGCCGATTATTTTTTTTTACCATGACTCATAATGCGAAGACAGATTATCTTCTATAATATGAATCTCACCTGTCTGTTTAAATGTATGTATGTATGTATGTATGTATGTATGTATGTATGTATGTATGTCTGCCTAAAATTGACAGAGGCGACGGATTTTCACGAAATTGAAATCGTTTTGAAGCTCGCCCTTTCGGACGACAAATATCGAAAAATTGGCTAAAAACATTAATTACTTCACCTTCAACTGGGCACTTTTCTACAAGGATGGTTCGCTTTTTCGCCGATATTTTCGAAAATCATCTCCCTTTTCTGATTCACTAGCCTTAATTTAAACCTTCGCCACTTCCGGTTTGGCGATGGACGCAACGGCAAAGACGTCACTTTTTTTTTCATGCTCTTTTCCTCCTTTGTGGTACGGGTACGAGCCTGCCTGCCTACTACCCCCTTTTTTTTTTTGCTCAACACACACCTCCAAACACCCGGGCAACGCCGAGCACACAGACTAGTTTTATATAAAAAAATGGGATTTTGAAAGATCAATGTGTAGTATCCGTTCTGATATTACATTTCATTTTTTGATCTCGGTTAATGGAGGATAAATTCTTCATGACATACATTTTTTTAAATTTTTTGTTACTAAACAGAGTGCCCTTTTGGGGGGGAGCTGGTTTCCCCATACATTAACAACCGACCTTGTGTCCAACTTTGCCTTCGAGATGCAAGTAAACAAACAAACAAATAAAAAAAAATTGGGATTTTGCACGTCAGGCACAGTTTTTGTTTTTTTTAGTATAATAAATTCATTGTGGAATTTATCCTATTTCGAAATATCAGAAATATTAAATCCAATTAGAAATAGAAAAATATTGCATTAATAGTAAACTATAAAATCTACGATACGGATGTCATGACTGTAAATCGAATCCAAATCTTTGAGATCTTCAGTTTGAGTTCCTACCGACTCAGCTATTTCGACTTACTTGAAAATTATTTCAATAGTCCCAAAAAATTTATTTTGTTTTAACTGTGTATTATATGTAGTTCCTTCACAATTATATAATCTTCCCAGTCTCATAAAAATACACCACCGGAAGTTAGGGTTAGGGCATATTTTTGCCAGTTACATAAAAGTGGGAAATAGACTCAACAGTTTAAAAAGGAAAAAAAATGTCAATCTACCTATTTTTTTCCCTCACTTAACAAGAGCTATATCGAGGATTTTTTCTTTATAAAAGAGATAAAAAGAGAAAACAAAGCAAAAAAAAACTATGTATATATTTAAAATAAAGATATCATTATGCTATATCTACAATGAGGGATTTATCTTTCAGACTGACCATGTCTAAACCTAAACATCATTGCATTCTTTCATGCAGAAAAAATTGAACCGATCACCATTTATCAACACCTGTTGAACGTTTGCAAGTCGGATGCAGTTGATGGCGGCACAGTTAGGAGATGGGTTCGTTAATTTCAGAGTGGCAGCAGAAATCTGAGCGACAAAGCGCGCTGCAGACGCCCATTAATAGACACATCCCCATTGTTGGTGAAAGTGCATTGAGAATGGTGGTGACTATGTAAAAAACTGACTTCTGGAGCACAAAATGTCGCTCGTTTTAATAGTACCACTCTCATCTTTGTAGCTATTTAACCATTTTTTTATTAAAAAAAAGAGGATGTTTTACTTTTGGAACGACCCCCCCTACACACACACACACACACACACACACACACGTGTATATATATATATATATATATATATATATATATATATATATATATATATATGTCGGTCATCCGGTAGAATGCCCCATTCCCAGCAAAAACAAAATAAGGAAATTGCAACTATAAAGAATATACACATACACAAACGCCCATATATGTATATACATATATACACACTACACTACACACACACACACACATTTAAATAGACGTTCGGACAGTTTAATTTCGGCCACCGATTCCGTAGTCAGGGGGTAGGACTGCCGACTGTCATCACGGCGGTTCTAGGTTCGATCCTCGGCTTGGGAGAGGTGTTAGTCTAGCGGCACTGATGAGTTGTGAAACAACGAAACAGGTCTGTATGTCGATGACTAAAATATATTTTATATATATATATATACTAGCAGCTCAGCTCAGCTTTGCTCGGGTCCTATGTACTGTTCGAATTTTATGTGCATATGTATATATACATTAAAAGTTATGTCCAGGTAACCTACATCTAAAATTTCAAGTGTTTAGGCTCAACATTGGCAGAGGAGTTTGGTAGAGTTTTCAAAGGTAAAATCTTTGAACTTTGACCCTTTGACAGCCAAATTTCTGGCCAAAAACCGATTAAAAAGATTTTTCCAAATCTCAATACCCCTTATGTCAAATCTCGAGTCTGTAGACCGAAAATTGACAGAGTAATATGGTAGGGAAATGTACGCACACACAGATACACACACACAATTTCACTTTATTTTATTTACTTTGGTTCCAATCCAATTGTAAAGAAGTCAGTCTTGTCATTATTGTTTCCATGCAAATCTGTTCTCAAATCTGTTACACATCTTGTATTTATGTAAGCATTATGCAAATAGCCGCATATGCACAATATGAAGCATGGTAAAAAAAAACCTTGTGTACTTAATGAACCGTTAGTAAAGTGCAGTTTACGATGCTGTCGTTGATGATGCTTTTTATAATTTTATAAACAAAACAAAGACAGACTAATCAACTATAGAGACCAATTTGGGATAAAAAAATAATTTTCTATCCTTTATTTTTTTTTTTATTTTTCACCATTTATTGATAATTAGCTAGAATTGTTTAAAATTACACAGTAATATTATTTTACTTTTCGGCACTTGTGCACTAGTGCGAAATTACAACGTTTTTTGGTTTTCAATTTGGACAGTTGGAGAATGCATAGCAAGGGCAGACAAATGCAATATCAGGATTGAATCGAAAATCTTACAAAAATAAATGCGTTTTTTTTAGTTTTTTTTTTTTCTAAATAGATTAAGGAAAATTTTAATAACACAAAATATAAGAAATCTTTAATCACAAATTAGAGATTACATTTTTATTTTGTAAGAAAGCCAAAATTTTTAATTTTTTTTTTTTGTATTTAGAAAGTTTTTGTTACACATTTATTGAATTAAAATAAATATAAGAAACTTATAACGCAAAATAGAATTTTCTGTCCTTGTTGAGCTTGTTGGGTTGTCTGCCCCTGCTATGTACTCTCCAAACGTCACAACTAAAAACTAAAAAAGTTGTACTTTGGTACTAGTGCACAAGTGCACATTTTTCTTTTAACTTTTAAATTTAAGTAAAAATTGGCAAAGAAAAAATAATATCCCTAGCACTTTTCACCACTAGATCTATAAAATTCTTGAAACAGCTAATATAGGGATTAGGAATTAAGCAGTACTCTAATGAAAACCATGAGATATCACGTTATTAGTTTATTTGGAAGTAAATGTCTTCTTGAGATATTTTTTTTACCTTTCACCAACAAGAAAACAGAAAGAGTTTAAAAACTGTGTAACTATTTCCGGTTCTTTTTTTGTTTTTGAGAATTCAATCTAATTAAAAAAAAAAAAAAAACTACAGAAAATACCGAAAAAAAATCTTTATGATGTAAATGTCATATTCCAAAATCACGTAAATTGATTAAGTATTTATATTTTTATAAAGAAAATCATTTTAAAGCGATTAATAAGAATTTGTCTGCATTATAATATAAATGTAGTAACTATGAATGATTGTTAAGTTATCTCTCCTTGTTTCTTGATATTTTATTTTCAGAATGGCGAGCAAAATAGTTACTTTCAGATGTCCATAAAATTTGATTTTATTAGTTAAGAATAAAACTACTTGATCAATTTACGTGATTTTTGGATTATATTTTAATTATGTGACAGATATCTACATCATAAAGATTTTTCTGCATTTTCTGTAATTTTAAAAAATTAGGTTGAATATTAAATAAGAACCCCACTCCCAATAATAAAAAGTCCTTCTTTTATTTTATTCTTTCTCCTGACACTTTACCCTCTAAGGCAAGAGTTTCCAAAGTTTTCAAACAGAGAGCCACATTGCTAACGTTTTAGAGCTAAGTGGGCCAAAATGAAAAAAAAAAAAAAAAAAAAAGACCCGGATGTGTTTTGCTCATTAGTTGTATTTTTAGCAAAGCTTTTAATTATTTTCTGAATAAAAAGAAAAAGCACCAAGCTATTTTCACACATTTTAGTTTTTTTTAATTTTTCCTGAATATTTTTATGTTTTCCATAAGAGCTCTTCAGGCTAGATTAAAGATTCTGGATCTGGCCCACGTGTCATAGCTTGGAGACCCCTGCTTTAAGACATACTAACTCAGACAAAGTGTGAAAAATAAAAAGAAAAGGAAATGAACCGATGGTTATAAACCTTTTAAATAACAAAAGAAAATAAGATCCCTCCACTACCAAAGCAATCCTCGAGGCATCTCAATTAAACAATGACGCATTCAATTAGTAAAACCATGAGATGTAACTTGTCCATTTTGTGAAATAAATCTTTTTTGGAGATATCGAATATGAATAAAAAGGTGCTTGTTTATATTGGTGAACTTTTAAACCAATGCATTTCAGGTGAAAACATTACTACATACTCATGTGTCATGGCGAAATTAGTATAAATTCCAAAAATTACAAAAGAAATGGTCCAGTGATAAAAATAACTACAAATAAAAAATAGAATTCATCAAATTATCGAGTTTTATTGTATGTTTTAATGTGGAAGAGCTGTACAGCCAATTTAGTATAACAAACTGACTTATCTCCCTTGATTTAAATTGAATTCAATTAAGGGTCCGCCATTTTTAAACCAACCGCAATTGTGGATGATTTTTTGTTAAAAATAAATCTAGCATTTTTTTTTCTTTTCGGGATCATTTTTTGTAGTTTTTTTTTTAATTCATACTAATTTAGACATAACACAGCACCTAATAATGTTTTCACCTGAAATGTGTTAGTTTAAAAGTTCACCAATGCAAGCACCAAATAAAATCATAAAAACATATATTTATTTCTGCATCACTTTATGATCGATTAATCGAAATCAACTGTTGTCGTAAGTAAATCGGCTGTTATTACTTTACAAATCAACGTACGACCAGTAGATAAGCTTTCTCCTTTTGTTCGATATATATTTTTTTTTTTTAGAAGATTTTAAAAAATATTTATAAAGTAAAAGAATGAAATGTTGAAAGTTTATTTTTTTTAAATTTATTTTTAAAACAATTGAAAGTAAAAAAACGATAATTTTTTGCTTCATTTCAGGTTTGAAATGTTATTATTTCTTGTTTTAATTTGTTTTGGATTAAAATCATAAAATCATAAAATCATAAAATCATAAAATCATAAAATAAAATTTAAAAAAATTTCATGCAACATGAGTACACATGCAATAAGAAGTCAAAAATCAATTCACAGATTAAAATGAAATCTGAATTATTTCGACGATTCGGACTAATGTTTTCAATTATTCTCATAACGTTTCAACCGATGTAACCTCAGACCTTGTTTGGGTGCATCTCATTGAATTCTGGAATCTGTATGTTGAATGCAAGAATCTGTATGGAATTTCGAACAGAATCCATTTATTTAATCCATAGGGATACTTTGTTTTTGTTCTGTCAGCCATGACTGTGTAGAAGTAATGTGCAATTGTATTCTTAGTACTGCTGGTACTGAGGATTGAACCTACAACCTCCAGAAGACTGTCAGTTAGAACTGATTATCAGTTGCACTTCGGGCCCTTGGCTGATAGAATGAGAACAAGCCACTCTTATGGATTAAATATAGGGTTTCATTTGCAATTCTATACATATTTTCGAGTTCAATGAGGCTGAAGAAGGCCAGAGGTTACATCGGCTGAAATGTTGAGGGTATCATCCAAGATGAGAACAGTATTCTGTATAGTCCAAATAATCCAAATTGTCAATCCTAATTTACAAAATTCCAAAATATAATTAATTTTATCGCAAACGAAACAGTAGAAAAAAATGTCTGAAAAAAAAAAAAAGAAAAGACAAAACAAACCAAAACCACAAAAAAAACAACAAAAAAAAAAAACAATATGTATGAGTTCAATATCATCTCATTTTGCTTGTTTATCGAAATCATCAATCGAAGAGAATAAATAAAAACAAAGGAAATAAAAAAGAGAAAGAAATAATAGTTACACGAGGAGAAAGAAAAAAAGAAAAAAGAAAAAGAAATTAAAAAAAGAAGAAGAAATAAAAAGTGGAAAAAGATTATCTAAAAAAATTGTAGAAAAAATTATCAAATAAAAATAAAAAAAATTATGATAAAAAATAAACAAAATTTCACAAAATAAAAAACAAAATATGTGGATAAAAAATAAACAAAATTCACAAAATAAAAACAAAATGATAGGATAAAAAATAAACAAAATTTATCAAATAAAAAAAAATTATAGGATAAAAACTAAACAAAATGTAACAAATAAAAAACAAAATGAGAGGATAAAAAATAAACAAAATCCACAAAAACAAAATAATAAATGAAAATTAGATTAAAAAAAATTCTATCCTAGCATTTTACTTACGTAAATTTTAACTTATCTATCTAACCGTACATTTTTAATACCCATATTTATTAATCTTTTATTTTAGAATCAAATTTAAAATATTCATGTCTCCTTTTTTACCAATGCTCATGAAAAAAATTTGAGGACCGATAATCAGTGATTTTAATTTTTTGGCCCTTTCATCATATCATTTCGTTTCGTTGAAAAATCGAAACCTCCTTTTCCTGATTTCATAATTCCGCCATTTTTAATAAAATAAATTTATTAATATCAAATTTTTATTTATTTCATAATTCTGCCATTTTTAAATCAAGTAATTATTTTATCAGGGTGAGTCTGGTATGTTATATTGGAATTTATTATTTTATGAAAACCTAGTCTATACATGACAAGGTTTGGAGATGACTGTTATATTTAGTGTTATAAAAGACGTTCCAAACTCATCAAAATCCAAAACATTGGTAAAGAAGAAATTTATGGCGCAACTAGCAGTCCATCGAGATGTATAAAACTAATGGAATTGGTTTGCACATCCATCTAAGTTACATCATAGTAATGTCGACTTTTTGTTGATTTTTTTTAAACAATAGTTAAATTCGGTATAAAGCGTCTAAGAGATCAAGAAGGTAACCTCGGAACGATCGCCCATGTATTTTGAACGTAACCAAATGAATATATATATATATATATATATATATATATATATATATATATATATGTGTTTTTTTTTTTTTTTTTTTTGGAAAAAGAAATCCAGCAAAGTGCTCAATTAAAAGAAAAATCCGAAAAATAAGAGCGTATTTATATTTTGTATTTTGTGTACAGAAAGTTGTTAGATTGTATTTTTGTGTACAGAAAGTTGGAGATGAAGAGAACTTGATATGGATATCAAAAACGGCCCTAATTATCGGGCTTGAAACCGACGGTACCAATACTCATCTCTTTGAGATGAGTATTGGTTGAAGGGAGCTTGATATGTATATCTAAAACGGTCCTTATCATCGGGCTTTAAACCGACGGTACCAATGACATCTCATCTAACAACTTTCTGTACACAAAATACAATATATATATATATATATATATATATATATATATATATATATATATATATATTGTACTAATTGTACTATATATATATTGTACTAATGATAGGCATGACCATGAAGAAGGTATAGGACGGTTCTGCACTCTTAAAAATGAACGTTTGAAAGCAATTGTTGAACAAATCGCTCATCAAAGTATTAAAAAAACTATCTTAAGGCACATGATATCAGTGTTTCAATTACGTCTGACCATCTCAAGCAAATAGGCAAATCGAAAAAATTTTTTCATGAAATCAAAGAAAAAATGTTTGACACCGAATCATCGACTTGCCTCAATTTAAAAGGACCCCTCTCTCACCGATCAAGGGAAGTACAGATACAGAGCTCCCCCCCACCCCGCTTTTTTTTAAGTAGCTGGATTTTCCCTACATTCAAGATCGATTTCGTGTGAGGAGACAAGTTATTATGAACTCTGAAATCAGTCATTACTTTCTGAGCAACGTAATATTTTCATTATCGTTTTTATTTCCATTTTTATTATTATTCTTATTTTATCATTACTTTTTCTTTCTATTTTTTTACGTTATTTTTATTTTACTAACGTATCACCGCTTATCAAGGCTAAAAGCGACTCAAGGATAAGCATTACAATTATAAAAAAATCAGTTGCTTTTTATTTTAATTTAGCTGGACATACAAACGCACACACACACACACACATACACACTAACTGACAACTGAGATTTATGTAATAGATTATTTTCTGAATAATATTTCATAACATCACCATTAAAGGTATGTTTTATCTTAAGTCTGTCATCTTATCAAGCAACGTTCTTCCCCGCCAGTACTAAACGGGTAACCACTTGGGAATATCTCTCTAATTATTTGCATTGGTTTTAGTCATTTTGGATTTCATCTTATCACTGGACACGAGCAATTTCATTTCAGGAGACATGTGCTAGGGCTTGTGCAACTCTTGCTTTACAATACCCCCCTCTCAACACACACTCAAAAGTATCTTTACAGAGGGTATTTGTTGTTTCTGAAGACTGATGGGAGCCAATTATCTAGTTTCTTAGTACTAAACAGAAGATTAAAGCAAAGAATTTAAAAAAAAAATGTTTGTCATGTGATGTCAATACCAGGAGGATATTTTTTACGTACTTTTATGAGCCTCTCTTTCGTATGTTGGAGCAGTTCTTGTTCTCGTCCACTGAAGAAGCTCAGACCAATGGGGAAGAGACGTTTCAGGCAGGCCACGTTAAGGCTGTTGTGTGCTTCGAGTCGTTTTTTGTCCTTCTTCCTGTGATTTGATGATCGTTTGTCGTCGCCGTCTTTCACCACGGACAGGCCCTTGGCTTGGCTCGGCATAATCAAAGCCATGTTGTCAATTTCATTTTGAGATACAAAGTTTTGCTCTTCTCGTTTGAACAACTAAAACAAAAACAAAAGAAATTGAAGAAAAAAAAAATCTATATAAATAAAACAGTATGTGTGTTTGTCTGTCTGTGTGTAAATACTTTAACCAATGAGCTCTTAAACTACTAATCACAGAAGGCTGAAATTAACAGGAAATAGTAATCACACACCAAGGATAGTTTATAACAAGTAAAATCTTTGTTTGGATGGATGAATAACGCGTACAGGCATATATCGGCAAGTTGAAATGCAAAATGTTCATTCCAACTTGCTGACATATTTTTACTTCTTTCAGTGCATGCTCAAATTCATTTCATTTCTTCATGACATTTTATATTAAATCTTTTGTTAAGTGCTGAGACATTATGTTGAACAAAGATGGCGGCAGTAAATCAAATCGGCGAAGAATCAATGCAGTCCCAATCTTGAGTGTTAAGTAATTCCTAGTAACAAAGATGGCGGTGAAGAATCAATGCAGTCTCGATCTTGAGTTGTTTCGTGACAGAGGCGACGGCGAACTGATTGAATCCAAAATTCGACAATTTTTTATAATAACTTTTGAAGCTTCTGATTTGTTGATTATTGTGACTGTGGTTATATAAACGATCGGCGAAATCATTAGTGGCATACCCCCACTATGAGTCAAAAACATTTTAACATCTTTCTTGCCTATCTCTCGGTAGCTACATTGGTAGAAGGACGGCTGAAGTGCTAAATGTTTTGATTTTAATTCTATCTGATGGCACACAAGTCACTTTTTTTAACTTTTAAAATCACTAGTATATATTAGGTACAATATAATAATTAATAGAGAATTAGCTCTGTAATAATACATATGAAAAACAAACAAAAATAATAATGGCAAAAATATAATGGAGTTATTTGTTGTTCATTTTAAGGTAAAAGTCTATAATATAAATATAAAACACTCTTATTGACACACAAAAATGAAAATAGTTGCCAAGATCTTAAGTTTATTTCACTGAAATGGCAGGGGGCGGTTCTTTATGAAAAAAATAGTAAAAAAAAAAAAATTACTTCCCTACTACTAACCCCAAGTCCGAGTGGCAATCCCCAAGACAAAAACCCTTGTAAAACTGCAACTTCAAGTTTAGTGGAACTAAGTAATCATCTTGGTGATTATTTTTATTTTTCGTGTGTTGATAGGACAGCTTTTATTGAAATAAAATTCTGAAATCAGAAATCTTACAAAGCTCCTGCATGTTAAAAATATTTGAGTCGATAAAGAATTTGATTATACTGCATTTGGTATAAGTTATTTGTAGTTTTTATTTATGAGTTTTCGATTGTTAACTATTCCATACTTTACTCCTCTTTTTGTTAAATATCTACACAATGTGTACCGAGTATTCATTTGGACAAAAGCATGTACCTTGCAAGAAATAACAAAATAATTATCAAATGTGCCAAAATTATGAACCGACATCTTGTTTAATATCTAGACCGTATGTACCAAGAAATCATTCTGACAAAAGTGAAGTGTACACCTAGCGACAAATAAAAAAAACAACATGAAATAATTATCAAAACTAAAAGGTCATTTGATTAAAAATTATGAACTTGCATGGGAAGAAACAACAAACTTGATCGATTGTCAAAAGTTAAAAGTATGATATTTGAAAGATCATTTTCGGCAAAAGGTTACACAGGTGTAATCAAGTCAGACCAAAGTCAGATCAATTCAGTGAAACGACAATGGCCAAATAAAATGCTCATAGGGTGTAGCTACAGTGACAATGCAATCCAAAGGGGGTATTTTAGGTGGTCACAAATGGTTATATCATAACAAACAAAAGGGATATTGTTGTTGGTTGACGATTTAGATAAAAGAGGAGTCAACCTTTTAAATTCTCTCGTGTTCATCTTCCTCCTAATAACCAACTACCCGAAACTGTTATCGACAATAAAGATACATTGTTATACAGGGTGGAATGATAAAATTGCTGCCATAGAAAAGATGACATGATTCCATTTCCGTTTGATGAAAACCGGTTTTCTTTTTTTGTTGCAGACCATCTACTAGTTGGCTAGTTGTGTACAAATCCCAAGAGTGTAAGGAGCTTTCTATCATGTCTGAAAGTGACACAATGTTCAATGAGTAAGAGTGGAGATGCACCGTTGTACAACTCATGCTCTCTACTGATTCAAGTTATGACAACAGGACCATTGCCAGCACCCTCAAAGTGCAAATCTGGATGGTTCAATGTTTGAGGGCACAGCTTTGTGGTTATGGTCTTTGCTTGTGATTTCAAGTGAGAGCCACATCATAACACCTCACATCTTCAAAATCGGCTTAAAAATCATCTACAAAGTGTACCTGGATGTGTTGAAGAGCGTGATGATCCCCTGCTGCAATCAGGTGGCCGCTGACAGCCCCTAGATGTGGCAGCATGACTCGGCGCCGGCCCACAAGTCCAAAGAGACACAGGCTTGGCTTCAGAAGAAGTGTTACGACTTTGTGCCCTTCTCTCACTGCCACCCTCCCGCCTCCCCCAACCTTAACCCGCAGAAATACTTCGCTTGGTCATACATTGAGAACATCACCAACATGACCTCCCACAATACCAAAGCCAGCCTGATCGCTGCCATCTGCTGAGTATTTGCCGAGCTCCCTCCAGCGTGTGTGCAAAAGGCATCTCCCAGTTCTGGACCCGTATTAGGACGGTGATTGAGGCTGAAGGCGGCTACATTGAATAGATGTCAGCTCTACTACATAATCAAGTTGCCTGGCTTGATTTTTTCAATAAAAGTTTAAAAATAAATCTGTAATGTTGTTTTCTTTAGGGCGACATTTTTATCGTTCCACCCTGTGTTTCTATATATTAGCGTGTTGTCGTTATTTTAAAGCACAGGAGAAATATAGCATTTGTAATTTGACGAGAGAAGAAAGGCGAAAAACTTACAAGTGATCTTGACCAAAGCGTGAAAATGTACGCCACTGAGTTAAAGAGTTCCTCAGCTGCAACGATCGGATTTTTCAACCAACTGGAACGATGCAGGTCAACATATTTGATCAGCAACGGGTAGAATGCATACAAATCTCTCACCAAAATGCTGTAGAGCTGAGAGCAAAAAAGGAGGAATTAATCACAAGATGCTACAATGATAAGATTTACATTAAAAATATTAAAAGAATATGATCTATCATAATATATATATATATATATATATATATATATATATATATATATATATATATATATATATATATATATATAGCAGAACTGGTAAATCGTAAAACTTGAAGAAGGTGCTCAATACTATTGCAGAACAATATATGATATTCATGATGTTGACCATCTTATCATTTATTCCTTTAATTCAGTTGACATTTACAATTTTTGACAGTATCTGCTTCATAGCACAAAATCAATCACTTAATTATTATATCAATAAGTGAATTTATTTTGCCCTTAACTCATCAGCAGAAATAACAACAATTAATCCATCACAAGGAAATAAAGTGCATTTTGACATGATTAAATTTCGAAAATTGGAAGAAAAGCTGCAAATACCTTATAACATGTTTCCATTACACCATTAAAAATATTAAAAGAATATGATCTATAATAATTATAATACTATTTGAATACTATTCAATACTATTTGAAGAACTGATTATATAATGTTATAAATTTAATTTTAAAAAATCTTAATGCTGCAATATTTTAAGTTATAAATTTATTATATTTTTTACTAGAATATCTTGTCCTTTTTCGATTATCGATTATCAATATTTATCAAAGACATTCTGATACAAAATCTATCAAAGAACACTGCCAGGCATATAAAATGCATTTGTGTGAAATTTCTCCCAAATCGGCCCAGCCATTTAGGAGTCCAGAGGGAACGAACTCGCACACATACACAGAGTTCCTTTTATAATAGAATAGAATAGATTAGATAGATGGATAGATAGATAGATAAATAGATAGATAGATAGATAGATAGATAGATAAAATAAGAGAAACATAATAAAGATGGACCTAATAGATTATGTTGAAAAAATTCTTTTCGTTTATCTAGGTAAATATGCGCTTGTACCTTTCTATTTTAGGGGTATGTTGACAGTGGATATGCTGAGGAGGGTTTAGGGTTCGATTTGTAGAGAAGTTAAATAATTTTTAATTACTCACTTCCTGAAGTTCACCTTCTAAATCTGGATTTTCACTTGTACTTCTTCTGTCAGAAAGTCGTTTCTCGTTGGTTTCGACTTCTTCTGCGCAACTCTGGATCTTCTTGGCGATTGGGAGGAAATGTTCCTCTACCATATATGGCGTGGAATTACCAATGATTGGCTGCACCCGGGCTGAAATTAAAAAAAAAAAAAAACTAAATTTAAAAAAAATTTTTTACAAGGTAGTCACCACTTATCAAGACCCGGAATCCACTCGAGGATAAGGGTTATTGTGTGTACAGTACGTTAGTTTGGGAGATCTGATAAAGTGTCTTACTTAAGGAGGCGGTTAATGAAATTAATGAAGAAAATAATAAAGCCGACACGTAAGAAGGCAATAAAAAACTATGGAAGATTTTGTATATTTATTTATTTATTTTATTACTGGCATCATGCACAAATACTATGACCTACTTACCCAGAACAACATTCATGAGTGGTTACTAAGTAATAGTTAAAAGTACTTAATTATTGATGTTAGATGCTCAGGCAGTGTGTACTGAGAAATAATTTTGATAAGTGTACCTTGTGATGATATACAAGAAACAATATAAAATAATTACCGGATGTATCAAAAAGTAATTTGAATAAAAATTATGAACCTGACACCAGAAACATGGAAAGAAACAACAAACATGATCGATTGTCAAAAAGATAAGTTAAATGTTGAATTTAAATGAGAAAATTTGAAAACCTGAAAATGTTGTGAAATAATAAAATCATTTTTATTTTTTTGTTGTTGTTACTGTTAAAGTCCGAATTTTCGCCAATAACCTGGCTTTATCAAGATGTCAGTCCGATTAAGTATCCCCCCCCTTTTTCCTTCATAATGTTATTGTAAGAGGTCAAAGTCTCCTGAAGAGAAAATACGTCTTGTATCGGCGCTGTTTAAGATCCGTGTGTGTAGTCGCTTGGTTTAAGCACAAAATTTAAGCAATAGAAAGTCACACATTTTAAAAAACATTTTTTATGAGTTTAAATGAGAAAAAATTGAAAACCTGAAAATGTTGCGAAATGATAAAATCATTTTTATTTTATTTTTTTTTTTGCTGTTGTTGTTAAAGTCCGAATTTTCGCCAATAAAGTTTATTTTTAGCAAAATGTACACACAGGTGTTACCAACTGAAACCAAAGTCAGACCAATTCAGTGAAACTGCCATCACTGAATAAAATGCCATTGAGGTGTGGCTACAGTGACAATGCTGTCTCAAGGAGGTGTTTCAGGTTTGTCACAAATGGTTATAGAATAACAACTCGAAATGGATATCATGGTTGGTTTACGAATCAACCCATCGAATTCCCGTGCATAGTAGTCTGCTTGGTCTTGGATCAACTAGACGGGGTTGGGAGGGTCCTACCAACCACTTTTGTATTTTTTCTTCCCCCAACCTCGACACAAATGAATTATTTTACCATTATTGTTATCTTTTTTTGTTTTTACACGACAATAAAAAATGTTTTCAACAATTGGGTTCTAAGTAGGACGTCCCCCAGTACCGAAAGGGTGAATGCGGTATTATGGTGGAAGAAGATACTAGCTAAGAGAAACTTTTGTTTACTTCTGGAGTGACAAGGATAACCAACGACTTCCATTTTCCCCCTTTTTGAGTTGTCCTTGTGCCTAAGTGTTTTGTTCATGTTAATTTTTAGCCTGAATAAAGGATTTAATATTTCAAAGTGTAGCATCTGTTCTGATGCTACACTTCAATTTTTTGTTCTCGGTTAGTGGAGGAGAAATCCTTCACGACTGAGACAATTTTTATTTTTGTTCCTTTTCTCCACATTACAAAAACGACCTTGGTGTCTAACTCTGCCCTCGTGGGGAGGCAAGTAGATAGAAACAATCAACCATCAATCGCCGTCACCAATAATGAAGATATATTGTTATATTTTCGTATATCAGTATGTCGTCATTCTTTTTAGGCACAAGAGAAATACAATATTAATAAACTTACATGCAATTCGGTTCATCCATGTGGCATTTGGGTTGCTGACATTGTTCAGAATTAAGCTGAGCACTTTACCAAGGACAGCATTCATCAGAGTCGCAGTGACAGTTGTAACATGATTTCTGAAAAACGGGCCAAAGATTAGATGGATTATTCAAAAACTCAAATTTAGAGTTAGTACCAAAAGGGAAAACTAAAAAAACAAGTTTGTTTAATTAATTAATTTATTTTTTTAAAATTTGAATTCATTATTGAGATGAGTATTATTTATTAATTTTTATTTATTGCGGACTGTTATCCTCATCTTTTCTTAGTTGTTTCACGACGTTTCGGCCAACTATTCTTCTGGCCTTCGTCAGGTGGTAACCGCGACGGGATAGGAACTCTGAATCTCCTGACTGCATCCACTGCAATTACTGTCTTCTGCAGTCGTTGTCGTCTCAACAGAAACGTCGTGAAACAACTAAGAAAAGATGAGGATAATAGTCCGTAATAAATAAAATTAACAAATAATACTCATCTCAATAATGAATTCCAATTAAAAAAAAATAATAATAATATATACCATTCGGTACAGACCCGACCATGGAAGATCAGATAATAAATAAACATGAATTTATTAACACCAAAAACTTCAACCTTGATTGCCCTTTGGGCCCGTGGCGCAGTTGATAGAGATGTTGAATCTCTATGGTTCCAGGTGAGAATTGTCTGAAGATAGCGGTTTCAATCCTACCCAAAGCTGGCCAGAGGCTTACTTGGCCAAAACGTGGTGAGACAGCAGTAACTACAGAAGGCAGTAATTGCAGTCGATGTAGTCAGGAGATTCAGAGTTCCTATCCCGTCGCGGTTACCACCTAACGAAGGCCAGAGGAATAGTTGGCCGAAACGTCATGAAACGTCACTAAGAAAAGATGAGGATAATAGTCCGCAATAAATAAAATTAATAAAGTTTGTTTAACACCCACACCAAAATTAAATTTGGTGCAATTCTATTCAATGGTTTCTGAGTTTTCTGTTTTATGTTTCTGGAATTTTCGTAAGGACTCGTAGCATAGTGGATAAAGTACTTGGTAAAATTCAGTTGTAAAATTACACTCTTCTAGAGATTGAAGGTTCAATCCTCAGTGTGGGTTACATACTAAGGCATACAATTGCGAATTACTTAGGACAGTCTACTCAGTTGATGGAATGAAAGCATGCTACCCCTAAATGAAAGGTCCAAGTTCAGCAGTAAGATACCAGAGTTTGACACCTGAAGAAAGTCGTAGGTTACATCGATGGAAATGTTGTGAAAATAACACTCAAAATGAGGACAGTAGTCCGAATAATCTGAATAATATGAGTTACTCTTTTAACTTGCCAATGAAGAAAACGTCTCTATATTAACAATCTTCCTAGCCAGAATAAGTATTTTTACCTAGAACAGCTTCCATCAGTTGAAAAAAATGGATTATCCAAGAATTCATATTCAAAAAAAAAAAAAAAAAAGACAATGTTTTTTTGTCTACTCCGATCCCCCACATCTTCTAATAAAACGTGCGGTTATAAGTCTAGCTTATGAAGAGGGTCTTAAGGCTTTTTTTTTTTTTTTTTAAGAATCATAGTTAGTATTCTTAATTTTGGGTACTTCAAGAGTTCATTATACTAAATTTGGTGTGAGTCTAATCAATAGTTTTAGAGGTTTCTGTTGTAAGTCGGCGGGGAAAAATATAAAGTATTCTTGTAGTTTGTTTTCATAAAGTAAAGTCATTCGTTTTTTAATGCGTGAAAGGGGATAACATACGTACGAACACGAAATGCCTTAGCATATTATTATATTGACAGAAGAGTTGTGACTATGTTTAGCATTGTTTTCTTTGTGCTATTTTCCAGTCAATGGTGATTAAATTTTGGAGTTAAAAATCTTTTTATTATTATTGTTCTCTCTTAGAAAAAAAAAAATCTTGCGTTAGCACGACTGATACCGCACACAAATAGTCAAAGGGTGAAGGTGGATGGAAAGACCGTGGAGAGAAAGCATTAACCAGGCCTCCACTGGATGAGTGCAAAGAGGACTTGGACCTTGGGGAGGCTTATTGCCACTCAAATTCCAGTGAAGACCAATGGCCGCTACCAATGAGAAATCAATGGTAAGTAGTCGTTGTGATAACACAAATTAATTTGCAAATGGTATCGAAAGAGGTGGAGATTACTGGAAATCTGGGAAGACTTATTGTCAGTCAAACTCCAGGGAATACCACAAGTTATTTGCAAAAAGAATTCGTTAATGATAGCCTGTATGAAAATTCCTAGTCAGTCAATAATAATAATGATGATAATAATAATAATAACAATAACAACAATACTACTACTAATAATAAAACAACAACAACAACAACAATAATAATAATAATAATAATAATAAAAAAAAAAAAAAAAAGAGACCAAAAAAAACCCCAATGAAACCATCTTTTTCAGCTCAAACAAGGAACAGTGGTATTTAGATGTAAGCGTAGCGCTTCTACACTATTAAGACAAAATTTCGGAAATCATAATACTGAATTTCACATGAAAACAATGGTATCTACGTATTCCTCGTATTTTAAAGATGATTGTATAAAAAAAATTACGAAAATCGATAAGATAGAAAATTATTTATTAAAGAAAATAAAAAATAGAATTTGATGAAAACAATCGTAAGACATAGGAGAGTTCAAAAGGGAGGCAATTTTCCGTTTCGATTTAAACAAGATGGCCGCAAGTTTTCACCTGCTAATACGATTAAAGTTTTTTTTTTTTAATAATTCAGTAATATTCAGGTAGTTTCGACTGTATAATTTGGAAACTACCATTGTAATTTATTAGAATTGGCAAAAGAAAAAAAAAAATCAGTAGAAACCATTATTTTTTTTATCTGAAAACTCCATTTATCGACTACAAAATTTCGTCCTAATAGTGTAGAAGCGCCGTAAGAGCTACTATTTGGGACATAATTTGCAGGGATACTATGCAGGGAGTTGAGCAGCAAGATGTCTGTTCACATTACACTCGAACTTCTGCATGTCAATACAGTTGGAGAAGCAGGGACCCGGAACAGAATTCCAAAGTCTAGCAGTTTGAACGAAGAAAATCTTTGAGTAGAAGGCTGTCCGGCATTTAGGGATCTCTACAGCATAGGAGTGGGATTTTGCTGCTTGTCGGGTTAGTTGTGGGTGGGGGGGTATTACGTCATAAGGGCTTGGAGTTCGTCAGACCACCTTCCATCAAAATACTTGTAAAATAGGCATCTTACCCATCAGGAGAAGAAGCATTATCAGGACCTTGTGACCACCAATATGGTAAGTAACTAAAAAAATAAAAAATAAGAATTACAATTAAAAATCAATTAATAAATTAAGCAAAGGTAAAATGCAAAAAAAAACAAAAAAACAAAAAAAAACAAAATTAAAAAAAAAATCAAACAAACAATATGTATGCATTCATTCAGTATAGTTAACAACCGAAAAATCGAAAATATATATAAAATAACGGCACCTGGGTATTTTAGCTTTTGAGGACATTTTTTGTTTTCCTTTTTTTTTTTTTGAAGACTGCTTCTCGGAACAAGGGAAGACAATTCAAAACGTTCTTAAAGTTTGATTTTGTGTATTGATGTGTAAACATCGACCGCTGCTGCACTCTATTTATAGTGTTTACCAATTAATTTTTTTTTTTCTGTATCGTTGATGTATTAATTCATATTTTTAAACATGATGTAAATCATAACTCTATGACGTCACAACAACGCTATATTAATTTTGTTATGGTAATGTTTTAAGCTCTATAAAAATAAAATGTCTATGGTATCGGCTTTATTTGTTGGGAATTTATTACTTACTATTAATAGGAAGTGATGGTGGTTAAGTGGTTAACGAAACGGACTGACGATCTGGGTGTTCCAAGTTCGTTCCACAAAAATCACTTGGTAACCTTCTCGTAGTTTCTTCCGTAAGTACCCGATGTCTTTCTATAAAGAATGTTGACTAGAAAAATATCGGGGAAACCAATGCCAACAATGGAATCTTCGGATTCATACGAGATGATGATGATGATGATGACGACTTACTATTTATGCAGTATTTAACATTTCTAAAAGTAATTAAGATCCCTAATATTTCGAAATAGGACAAATCCTGCAATGTATTTATTATAAAATTATTAAATTTGTGACGGACAAAATTTCTATTTATAAAAGACTAGCGGGTGGTACCCGGCCTTGCCCGGGTGTTTGGAGGTGTGCGTGGTTTTGGGTAAATCAAAACTCTGAAGGTGGGGGGTTAAAATAAAAAAAAAGTTTTGGTAAGTATGAGGATCGAACCCGAACCCTTGAGGCAAAGTTGGAAATTAAAGTGTGAAAAAAAAAAAAAATGCGACGTTAACCATTGGGCCACCGCGAAATACTAATGGAAACATGTTTGAATTTAATTAAGTATCAAAAACAGAATTGACACGTGGTCGCAATAAAAGTTAACTCTGCTGCTTCTATTTGACCTTATCAATGAGGTCAAATAGAAGTCACGGAATTAACTTTTGCTGCAGGGCAGTTTTGGGTTTGTTTACCCAACTTTGACTGGTTTTTTCCCCAAGATGTTGGGGAGGGGGGAAACCAGCTCCCCATTGTCCAGATTGAATAGCAATTGTCTGATATAAGGAGTTTGCTGATTGCTTCTGGACATTTCCTGGTGCTATTGCCACGGTGCCTTAGCTTTGAATTAGTTTCGGTTTTATACAAAAAAGCTGAATGAACACAAGACGGGCTGAAATAGCAATAATTTTGTAAAAATCGATGTAAATAAATCTAGAGGCGACCGGCGTTCCCAATTCCTAGATATTATTATCTAGGGGGTATATAAATAGTTCTAAGCTATAGTACCCCCCCCCCCGAGAATGGCGTCGGAAAAAGCCTTTGCGAGACATATAAAATGATCACACACATTTTGCCTTTTATATACAGTCCTGGTCAAAATCATAAGACCACTTAAGAAAGTAAGCGTTTACACATATTATCGAATTTTTAATCAAACAAATGGTTGAAACCATTGGCAAAAGGGAAAATATGATGGAAAAAAAAAAAAAAAATGAAATCTGCTTCATTCGAAACCTTAACCCTGATTTAATAATTATTTAAAAAAAAACCCAAACATTTTCACCTGGTCAAAATGATAAGACCATTTTAATAAAATCGGCTAGTTTTGAAAAAATGAATACGAAAAGCTTTCTATGTTACTAAAAGCAACTTGTTAGTGGATAAAAAACATCTTACTAAATTATAAATGGCAAAAGAGAAACCATTATCAGAGTTTGAGAGAGGAAGGATCTTTGAGCTTAATAGGGGTGGACTCTCCCATAGATCCATTGCAAATGAAGTAAATCGTAGCAAAACGGTCATCACAAATTTTTAAAGAAATCCAGATCAATATGGGCACAAAAAGAGTCCAGGTGGACCAAAAAAATAACCCCATCACTGAATCGCCGTATCCGAAGAAGTTAAAAAAAAAAACAAACTCCAGTATGAGCTCAAGTCGATTGAAAAGCCAAACAGCAGCAGAATGCAGTCCTAAAACCATCAGAAGGCATCTGAAAATGAAGGGTTTCAATCATTTAAAGCGACTACAGAAACCACGTCTTCTTGAACAGCACAAAACTAACCGACTTAAATATGCCGCCAAATACCAGACTTGGGATGAAGAGAAGTGGGAAAATGTAATTTTCTCCGATGAGAAAAAGTTTAATCTAGATGGTCCAGATGGATTTCAACACTATTGGCATGATAAAAATTTGCTCCAAAAGACTTTTTCAACTCGGCATAGTGGAGGAGGGTCTTTAATGATCTGGAGTGCTTCCTCGTCAGCTGGGACCCTAAAGTTGCAAGTAGTGAAAGTCCGACAAACATCATTGAAGTACATTTCAATGCTTGAAAATGCTTCTATCAGGACTGAAGGTCCACGTCTGTGTGGAAGAAAGTGGATTTTCCAGCAAGACAATGCTGCGATACACACTTCTCGACAAGCACGAAAATACTTTTCTTCAAATAATATAGAATTGTTAGATCATCCAGCATGTTCTCCGGACATCAATCCCATTGAAAATCTTTGGGGATGGATGGCAAAAGAAGTGTTCAAAGATGGAACCCAGAATGATTCGATAAAGGAACTTTCTGATTCAGTTTTCAGTACATGGGATAAAATTCCTTCACACCTGATAAAAAACTTAGTAGCAAGCATGCCGAAGAGAATTTTTGAGGTAATTCGTAATAATGGAGGCTATACTAAATACTGAGACCCTTTTTAGTAATTTATAATTGCCTTTTGTGAGATAAATTATCAGTGGTCTTATTTTGACCAGGTGAAAATGTTTGTTTTTTAAAAAATAATTATTAGATCAGGGTTAAGGTTTCAAATGAAGCAGATTTCATTTTTTTCCATCATATTTTCCCTTTTAGCAGTGGTTTCAATTTGTTTGATTAAAAATTCGATAATATTCCGTAAACGCTTACTTTCTTAAGTGGGCTTATGATTTTGACCAGGACTGTATATAGAAGGCGATAAGGCTTCGGCAATAATAAAAATCTTTGGGAATTTATAAAAATGAAATTAAAATAAAGTATAAAAAAGCACACAAAAAAATTAAATGAAGAAATTGAACAATAAAAAAGACTTAAGCAAATGAACATTTACATTAGGATTAAAAATAAAAGCTTAGGAAATTGAAAAGAAAACAAACAAAAACAAATGGAGTAAAGTAGTCGATAAAAACAATCTAATAAATTAGGAAATATATGATATTAGTTATTTTAACCCATTCAAAACGAACAAAAATTATAGCCCGTTTACTTAGAATGAGCGCTTTATGCCAAATTGATGGTTCAATATTGTTAATTTTGTGCTCATTTTTGCATTAAATACTAATACCTGTTAATCCCTATTAATACCTATTAATCCCTAACTGTGGATTGAACGGATACCATAATACTTAGTTCGCTGAACCTTATCATAATAAAGCTCCATACAAAATTTTAGCCATATTGACCCAGTAGTTTCACAGAAGAAGTGAAATGAACAGACAGAGAGACAGACAAAGATAAATATAATATAGATAGTTTGAAATTATTACCTCTCATCGCCCCTCTTCTCATTTTTCTGGGCAATGCTGTGTTTCTATATTAGTAAAAAAAAAAAAAAGAAAAAAAAAAAAGAAAAAAAAGACATACCTGCACAACATAGGCAAAGTGACTTCCATTATATGAGGTGAATCTTGACAGTCGCCGCCAGAATCAGCAAGTTTGTCAATCTCTGTGATGATGACATCCAAATTGGGGACACTTTCAGCTAAACTTTCCATCACGTCTGTTAACCGCAAAAGAATTCAATTAATATATTGAAAAGTTAAAAAAGAAAAGAAAAATAAGAAATCCTTAATTTAGTAAACTATAAAATATTTATATGTAGAAAAGAAATGGAAATTGACATTTTTCTAATAAAAATTTTCAGAAAAAAACAACAAAAAAAAAATGAATAAATGTGTATAATTTTCATAAACTGTATCTAACATAAAAAGTTATATTGTCGGATTTTCAGTCAAACCAAATACCATTTAAGCTTAAGCAACAACTATGAAGATGAGGATAATAGTCCACAAAAATATAAATAAATATACAAATTACTTATCTCAAAGAATTCCAATAATAATAAAAAAAATATTATATAATACCATTTAAGCTGACTAAACAAACTTTGATTCTGACTAGCCAATTTTCTATTTGTCATTGTTATATTATGTCATTGGCAATATAATAAAGTACTTTATTACAATTTATTTAAAAAATTATTTAGTCTAGCCCAGACGACTGCTAATATGAAATATTTCTTTTTACTATTACTTTAAATCTAAACAAGGCACAGTGACACTTGGATGTAAGGGGCTACTATTTGGGGCAAAATTTGCAGGAATACTATGTAGGGAATTGAGCAGCAAGATATCTGTTCAGATTACACTTGGACTTTTACATTTCAGTACAGTCGGAAAAGCAGGGGCCCGGAACGGAATTCCAAAGTCTAGCAGTTTGAGGGAGGAAACTACTTGAGTAGAAGACTGTCTGGCATCTAGAGATCTCTACAGTGTAGGGGTGGGATTTTGCTGCTTGTCAGGTTTGTCAGGGGATATCCACATCGTGGGGGTACAAGAGCTTTAAGTTCATCAGAGCAAATTCCATTAAAATACTTGTAAAATAGGCAGAGAGGTGCCATATTTCAGCGATCAGACAGAGGTTAGAGTTTGTTTGCTAGTGCAGGACCTATTAGGCTAGCGACTCGTTTTTGAACCCTGTCTAGGAGCGAGAGATTAGTAGCAGATGCACCAATCCAGATGTGGCAATAATACTCCATACATAGGAGGATAGCGGTTTTGTAGAGGTACAGGATACTCCTAGGTGTGAATAACCTTATAGCATGGTAGATAGAGAGAGCCGTTCTTCGCAGCAGCCTTGGCAATTACCTCAGTGTATTTGTTCCGATTCATGTTGCCTGTGAATATTAAGCCTAGGAGTTTGAACGAAGTACATTCAGGCAATGTATCATTAGCCATAGCAATCGGTGGTTGAGAAGGTTTCTTGTAGTTATTAAAGTGAATAATCACTTAAAAGTAAAAATCAGCAAGTGAGATAACACATATTTTAGATTAAAGAATATAGTATGATTAAATGCCTTAAAAATTGGTACAAACCTGATTTGTGCAGCATGTAGTGTCCATAGTGAAAAAAAAAAGAAGGTATTGCTTCTAATTATATACTGTTGATCTTGTAACAAGATTTCTTATTACCTAGTATGCAAATAAGGTACTGCCGGTTTGTATAAAAACTTGTATTTCAGAGGTGATTTTAGAGGAGTGTGTCGAATTTAGAGTAATGAGCTTTGATAGCTGTGTGTCGAATTTTGTCCCGGATATTATTGGTTGAAAGTACAGAATAGTAAGCCATCGATTTTGAGAAAGTACTGAATAGTTAACAATTGATTATTTAATCACATATAGTAGGAAATTTCTCCCATATGTGCAAACAATTAAAAATTAAATTCATAAGATTACTGACTTCCAGAAAGATTTTGGCACTTTAGCACAACATCAAGGACTTTATTTACCAAAGAAAAAACAAAACAAACTAACCTTAAAAATTTCTTCCTTCAAACAAAATAATGTTAAACAAAATGCAGATCTATAAAGATATACAGAACACATATTTTCTGACATATGACGTGATCTTGTAGGATTTTAAAAGTCAGAACCAATAACAATACTTCTTATAAATCTGAAATTCCTTCCCTTAAATTAGTGGTTGGAAAACAGGCTACATGATGCTGTTAAAAAGATGTGTGTACGTCTAGATAACATTAAATCATATAAATATACATTTGACCTCAAATATTGATTTTTTTTACTTTAAATATTATATACATCCAGTATTACGCTGATTAAAATAATACCAACTTTGTGTGCGTTTATTGTATCTTTTTCAAGTTTTAGTCAGATATACAAACAGAAATTTGCCCTTTATATAATAGATTCCTAAAGAGTACCACGGCTGGTCATTAATGACCAGTCTGTCAAAGAGAGATAATAAACCATTCCAGTTACAAAAATTATTACAATGGCGGCAATTTTAAATACTGATTCAAACACTGCAAGGAAGATAAATCTTTAGAGCTTAAAATATGATTTATCTCCCTTATTACATTATTTGAGTTATTATTGGGATGTTTTTCTTTAGATTTTTTTCTCTTCTATTTTCTATATTGATAACATTATGTGACTACTTCACAAGTTTCTGTGTATGTTTCTCGTACATATGTAACTTACACATTATTATTTTTTTTATTACTTTTTAATGTAACTTTTATTGAGATAATTATTAAATACCACGTCACTTATTTTCCTGTATAGTTCTGAAAAGTGTATAATTAAACATTATACTTAAATTACTGATTAATCCCGGGTAACGCCGGGTAGTTATAGCTAACGAAACAAAAAAGAAAATGAAAACAAATAACACAAAAATTACAATAATAATAATAATAGTAATAATAATAATAATAATAATAATAATAATAATAATAATAATAATAATAATAATAATAATAATAATAATACCTACATCTACTGGGATAACAATTAATAAAACACAAATATTAACCAGTGAAATAAAAGAATAAAACAAAAATTTCAAAACAAATAATAAAAAACAAGAAAATCCCTATTAACATGAAAAAGAAAAAAAAACAAAACAAAAAAGAAACCAAAAACAAAACAAACAAACAAAAATGAATTAATAATAATTTTGTTGTTGGAAAATTAGTATTTTCAAACAGTGCAGTACTTGTACATATTTATATCAGAAATGGTTTATTTTGTTTACTGTGTTTTATTTGTCAATGTTTGTAAATATAGATTGCATATTTTATGTTTGTATATTTTATTGCTGTGTAAACAAATACACGATTGTTTATAATTGTGACAAAATTGGACATTGGAGATTAAATTTGTAGCAATAATAACGTTAAAAAGTGACAACAATATCACATTGTGTGATATAATAATAATAATAATAATAATAATAATAATAATAATAATAATAATAAAATATTAATAACAATAAAATAATAATAATAACAACAAAAATAATAAATGATAATGCTACTAATTATATAAATACATATCACATTATTATTATTATTATTATTATTATTATTATTATTATTATTATTATTATTATTATTATTAATTTTAACAAATGATAGTACTACTAATTATTGTAACACATATTACATTAATAATGATAATAACAATGATAATAATAACAAATGGTAATACTACTAATTATATTAACATATATTACAGTAATAATAATAATAAGATTATTAATAATAATAATTATAATTATAATAATAATAATGTTAACAAATAATAACACTACTAATTATAGTAACACATATTACATTAATAATAAAAATAATAATATTAATAACAATAATAATAAACTATATAATATTAACAAATAATAAATCATAGATGTCAACAAATACAGAAATAATAATGATGATGATGATGATAATAATAATAATAATAATAATAATAATAATAAACTATATAATATTAACAAATAATAAATCATAAATGTCAACAAATACAGAAATAATAATGATGATGATGATAGTGATAATAATAATAATAATAATAATAATAATAATAATAATAATAATAATTATTATTATTATTATTATAATGAGAATAGTAATAATAATAAGATAGTTAATAATAACAATATACATTATTAAAATAATAAAAATGTTAATACCAAAAAAATATTTGAATAATAATAAACAACTTGAAATAGCTTTAACACAGTAATATATAGTCATAAAAATTAGCAATATAATATCAGTAACGATAAATAAAGCACCAGATACCAACATGATTATAATCAAGTAATATTAAACCAATTTACAGTAAAACCTAATTCAGGATTAAAGGTATAGACGCTAAGTTTTGCTAAGTCTATGATTCCATTGACAAGTAACTTTCTATTGCTATAGCGATAAGAAATATATTTTAGTTAAAGTTAAATCGTTTAATTTTAATAATTTAAATAATCAGATTAGAAATTGGTTAATTTATTTTGTGTTATTTGTATTAAAAGTTATGAACAAATTGTTAGTTTACGTGTTACAAAAACGGTGGTTGGTTATTCTTCCAGTGTTTTGTGCAGAAAACTTATATTAAATTCATCATATATTTCTCTATAGTTTTCGGAGCAAGAATTGATATTATTTTTAACGACACTGAGAGGTGGTGGTGGTGGTCAAGTGGTTAATGATACAGACTGATGACTTGGGTGTTCCAAGTTCGAATTCAGTTCGTTTCACAAAAATCACTTTCACGTAGGATGTTGGCAACCTTCCAGTGGTCCCTCCTGTAAGGACCCACTGTCTTTCTAGAAAGAATTCTGATTAGAAAAATATCGGGGAAGCCAATGCCAACAACAGAATCTTTGGATTCACGCAGAATGATGGTGTTTTTTTTTTTTTATCTATCAGTTTTTAATTTTTTTAAATGTGCTTTGTATTTGTTATACCGGCCTTTGTATGCATAAGGGAAATTACACCAGTTGTCACTATATATATATATATATATATATAGTACCAGTAATGTCTACACCGGTTAGAAGGAGCGACAGTACTCCACTGCCTAGCTGAGCACTAGTCAGTTATACCCGTATTCCTACTTTTGTACCTGTGATGTTAATACACTTTGTTTGTTAAAGCAACCTCAACTTGATTTTCTTCTTTTACTATTGTGTTACGACACAACAGTATTCGAGAAATATGTCAAAATACAATAATCTTTTGTACATATCTGTATCTTTGCTCTAATATTCACTTGTGTCCAAAATTTGCGTGCCATGTAAAAGGTTTGGATTTTATTAAAAGAAAAACTACAACGACACTTCGGAATGAAATTACACCGGTTCTCACTATATATATGATGGTGTTTTTTTTTTTTTTTTTTTTTTTTATCTATCAGTTTTTAATTTTTTAAAATGTGATTTGTATTTGTTATACCGGCCTTTCTATGCACAAGGGAAATTACACCGGTTCTCACTATATATATAGAGATAGTGCCAGTAATGTCACCATTACTGTCCACCAACATCATCAACGACTTTGCAAGTCAACAGACCAACCCTTTGGTTTTAAGTCAAACAAGCTTATTCAACTTAACGCGTCAAATTGCTGACTCTTCACAGAGAGCTGCATTGATTGGAATAGATCGTACTCAGATGGAGCAACGTCTGGAGTATAGGGTGGGTGTGGCAATCCAACTCATATACACAAAACATTGCTTCGCAATAAAAACAACCCGATTTTCCATGATCTTCTATCAATGACCTACAAGTTGTCAGATTTGATCATACTTCACATCCTTTATAAAGTGTTGTGTTGATTTAAATAGCGTATAGGGTGGATACGGCAGAAGTTTTAAACTCAATCATACGCGCAAAAAACTATGCTTCACAATAAAGACAATCCAATTGTCCCTGACCTTCTACCAAGGACCTTCAAATTTTTCAGATTTGATTAATATGTAGGTAATTGAACTGTGATTATGTTGTTGTTTTTTATTGTTACTAGGATGTCTAGGAAAGGTAGTTCTTTGGGGCTTTGTTCTAGTGTGAAGTTTATTTTTGGGTGTAGATTTTGTAGTAAAGTGTGGAGTTCTTTGATATCCCCCCATGAGGTTCTCCAGAGGATAAAGCAGTTCTCTAGGTATCTTTTCCAAGATTTTATGAAGAGTGTTTTTATATTGTGCCCGTACTTTTGCTCTATCCTTTCATAAAGGGTCTCTTCTAGGAAAGCGAGTGTAAGGGTGGCATATGTCGGTGCCATTTTGGTACCCATTGCTGTGCCTAGTATTTGGATGTAGTTGTCTTTATTGAATTGGAAGGAGTTGTTATTGAGGATTATGTCGATGCTATCAATCACGAATTGTTTATTGAATCTGGGGTGTAAAGTCTGTGTATGTTTGTCAATCTACACCCAAAAATAAACTTCACACTAGAACAAAGCCCCACAGAACTACCTTTCCTAGACATCCTAGTAACAATAAAAAACAACAACATAATCACAGACATCTACCACAAACCAACAGACACTCAACAATACCTCCACTTCAAAAGCCACCATCCTAAAAACTGTCTAAAATCAATACCCTACTCCCTAGCACGTAGAGTCTGCACCATAGTAACAGACAGACACCTCCGTAATTGAACGATTTCTCAATGTATCCTGACCCCCTTTTTCTAATATTCTCATCCAGTTCCTTGACACTAGGTTTACTGAATTCGTCATCGGCTTAAGTAAAAATATTTGGATGTGTGGGTGTAGTGGGTTTCTTTATTAAATTTTTTGTGTGTGTTTTAAGTGAAGATTATATTTAAATCCATCTCTCTGTGTTCTCATTTAATTTATTATTTCTGTTACATCTTTTAAGACGTAACAATCGTAAATGAAAATTATAACCTAGATAATAACGAGATGTAAGTCAGGCGTGTGTTGGTAGACGTCACATTCGGAATGCGCCTGTGAGTGTTTTGATAATTGCAAGGCTTAGGCGATAACATAAAGTATAAATGCTTTATTGTTTGTATTTTGATGTATGCTGTTTTATGGAATGTGTTATAAACAATCTTTAGGATTACAAGACCGACCAACAGAGACTAAAAACAAAAAGGAACAGAGCAAGACTTGAAGTTGGAGTGAGCTGATGTTTCGTTTTTTACTCCCGTCAGCTGGGGTTGGGAAGGTGACGTCATCTGTATATCAAGAGACTGTCGACACTACAATGCGTTGTAATCGATACAAAAACCTTTCTCGTTTCGATTCTTCTTTTTTTTTTTTTCTGCAACATATTTCGCATTTTTAACCAATAAAAGAATAAAGCATACTGTAACAATGCCAGTTGGTTCCTCTCCATCAATTTCTATATTTGGAAACTACTCAATGATAAATGTATTACTGAATATTAATATATTAACGAAGCCACTTACACATATACAAATGACCAAGCCATGGCACGATGTGACGTCACAGTAAGATTGGAGGAAGTGGACGGTAAAAAGAAAGAAAAAAAAGCACGCGGTAGGGAGAGAGAGACTTTTAAGTACGTGTCTACATGGCAGAGTTTTTTTTTAACCACGTGGCAGCACGACAGAAACTTTTAAACAAGATACAGGACATTTTATCCGCCGAATTTTTAACAAGAATTTTCGAACGATCATATAGAAGTGGAACGAATTAAAGATATAACAGCTGGTTATAACTGCAGATTAAGAAACTGATAATTGACCCCGAGAAGAAAGCAAGAATACGACCATATTATCTCTGGCTTCGAAAATACATGTCAGACGGCTTGGTGTGGAAACGACCGGTAATAAATATCTTTTTTTTCAACTGAAAAAAACCCCCAAACAAACTAGAGCCGATTTTTTTTTCGTTTCTTTGCAAGACTTTTATATACGACGTCGGGTCTGAGTTAAAATGTAACGACAAGGTTACAATATTATTTGTATTAAAAAAGCATTATATAATTAAAAAAAATAACATCATGCTTGATGACTTAGTAAAAAAAAATAGAAAGATAAGAAAACTACGACTGTCAGCCTGATTAGTCATAAGGTAAGGGACACAGGAGATATAGAGAAAGACAGATATTTTGAGAGAGAAAGAGTAAAATAATAGAGAAATGAATAAAGAGAAAGAGTGAAAGAGGGAGGATGATAGAGGTAGAGAGAGAGAGAGATAGAGAGAGAGAGAGAGAGAAAGAGAGAGAGAGAGGGAGAGAGAAGACCATACCATGAGAACCTTTCTCAGGTTGAGGCTGAGCCTCTGATGGATCAACATCTGCAAACACAGATGAACATAAAACCATTATAACATGAAAAACTAAACCTCCAAATGGAATGTCGTAAGTTGTTTTTTTTTTAACATGTAACGATAATTATTTTCCTACAACATTTATTCATTAAAAAAAAAAATCAGACATTTTTTTTAAATTTACAGAAAGCCCTGAGTTATTAATTAAGGATTAATAATTAAACAATGATTTAACTTTATAAAATAAATACATTTCTAAAAATAAAATTTCTAAAAATAAGAATTTGCAAAGTATTTTTTATATTATATAACATTTATTTAAAATTAAATTACATTAACTATCTTTGAACTAAAAATCATTTTTAACATGTAAAGATAATTATTTACCCGCAACCATTTATTCACTAAAAAAAAAAAATCAGACATTTTTTTATGATTTAAAGAAGGCCCTGATCTTACAAACAAGGATTAATAATTTTTTTTATTTTACAGAAGAACCTGATTTCACAAATTGGGATTAATAATTAAAAAAATGATTTCATTTTATAATATAAATATATTTATAAATAGAGACGGTCAACAAAATGTATAAAAATAAGAATTTGCAAAATAAAAATATTTTTTAATTTTATATAACATTAATTTAAAATTAACCTACATTAAATATTTTTAGCTCAATTTTTTTTAACATGTAAAGATAATTATTTACTTACAACCATTTATTCACTCAAAAAAAAAAATCAAACATTTTTTTAATTTACAGAAGAACCTGATCTCACAAATTGGGATTAATAATTAAAAAAAGATTTCATTTTATAATATAAATATATTTATAAATAGGGACGGCCAACAGAATTTATAAAAATAAAAATTTGCAAAATAAAACTATTTTTAATTTTATATAACATTTATTTAAAATTACATTAAATATTTGTGAGTTAAAAATCTTATTTTTAACATTTAAAGATCATTATTAACCTACAAGCATTTGTTTATAAAAATCATAATTTTTTTTTAATTTACAGAAGGCTCTTATTTTATAAGCAGGGACAGTTAATAAAATTTATAAAAATAAGAATTTTTAAAATTAAAGTAATTTTAATTTTATATAACATTGACTTATGATTAAAGAATGGTAATCTCTTTGAATTGAATATTTTTTTTTTTTTTAACATTTTGAGATAATTATTATCCTACAAGCATTTATTCATAAAAAGTCATACATTTCTTTTACTTTGTAGAATGTTCTAATTTTATAAATAGGGACGATCAATAAGATAATTTGCAAAATAAAGGCAATTATACTTTTATATAAAATAAATAGGGACCGTCAATAAAATTTATCAAAGTAAAAACAATTATACTTTATATAACATTTATTTAAAATCAAAGTATGTGACAATACGGTTCAAAGAGGCATTTCTGATGATCACAAATAATTATACAAGGTATTCATTTGATTCTACAGGGTGTCCAAAAAGTCACTGAAGGGTTGAAAATCTATGTCATTTCACCATTAATGGTTATTTTTTTCTCTATTTCAGATATTTTACAGATAATAGTTTGAAAATTAATTATAGATGAATACAGCATTGAACAAACGTACGCAAGTTGTGAAATTGTTTTACCAAAATCAGGAGTGAATTATTTTGACTCAAAGAGCTTATCGACGGCATTTTCATGTAAGAGATAGCCCAAGTCACAACATAATTCGAAATAAACCTCAAACCCTGCAAGAATTGAAGGAAAACATCAGGAACGAAACAAGGGAGTTAAATCACAATCCAGAGATTCTGCAATTTGTCATAAATAATGTTTCGGAAAGTACGCGAAGCTGAAAATGGGCAACATTTAAAAGACAATATTTTTTTTTTATAAATAAAGATTGTTTGAATTTTGTATTTTTAAAACAAAATTTTTTTCCAATGTCTTAGTCAGATTGTGTTAAAATTACAGAAATATATCATGAAAAATAAAGAATCTATTTAAATTCAAAATCCTTCAGTGACTTTTTTGACACCCTATATAATAACAACTAAAAAGGATATCATTATTGGTTGACGATTTGAGTCCCAAAAGAATCAACCCATAAAATTCTTGTGCATGCATCTCCCTCGTAACAACCAACCATCTATAACCGTCACCAACAATAAAGATATATTGTTATATTTTCATACACCAGTGAGTTGTCATTTTTTTTTTGTACACAACAGAAATATAACAATAAGTTTTCTACCTGATGTTGGATTAATATCTTAATCCAGAGAGATATGCTGATAAATGTGATTTGATTCAAAGTATACTTATTTTATATGTCTACACCCATATTGTCACAGCTTGTTTAATATTAGACTTGGTTAGTGCTCAAGAGAGATGGAGAAAATCTATAGCAGGGTTTCCCAAAATGGTCTCCACAGAGTTCTGGGACTGACGGGCTCCAGAAACCCTTTGTTAAAGAGGATCAAATGCTTTATATGGAAAAATTAAATGGCTGCAGACATTTAATTATTCATCCTTTTTTACTGGGGAAAAAAAAGATATGATACATGACTACAGGTGCAAATAGTTTCAGGTAAATAAAAAGAATATTTGATTAATCAAAAACAAAAGAAAAAATGGTTGTAAGCACGAAAAGATAGTAAAATCACGAACAAGAATAACAAATGAACACGTATAAATTAAAATTTGAAATTAGTGTTTTTCATATTTATTTTCGAAATTATCTTGTTGATGAAAAATCTTTGCCCTGCTCAGGGGCTCCATGGTGTCCTGAAGTTTGGGAAACCCTGATCTATAGGTTATTTGGACAATCTGTAGTTATAAAAGCTTGTTTTTTGTTTTACTACTTAAATCCTTGTTGAATAAATATTTAATTTGCTGAAATGATGTTTAAATGGATTTTTGGAGATGTGATGTTTTTACTATTAGTGATTAGCAAAAACGTTGTGTCATATCATGACCTTCGACCTGTTTGGTTTGTTCTTAAATGTCCTTTTTAATTATTTTATGATATGTACAGTCTTTTTATAAGATTTAACCCTCATTGGCAAAATTTAAATGACAGCAACCTTCACTCTGTAAACTGTATATTATCTATATAAATAACTAATATTTAATATATATATATTTAATTTAATATTTATATAAATATATAAATATCTGTAAAATGTATATTATCTATATAAATAAAATAGTACATATATGTGTGTATGCCTGTCTGCCTTACTATGTGTAAATATTTAACCGATAAACTCAAACATTGAAATTAACAGAAAATAAGTTGAAATGCAAAATGTTCATTTCAACTTGCTGACATATTTTTATTTCTTTCTGTGCATGCCCAAATTCAATTCATTTATTCAAGTCGTTTAATATTAAACGTTTCTTACCTATCTCTCCACAGCTACTTTGGTAGAGAACGCACCTGTAGTGGCAGCGCTAAATATTTTTGTTTATGATAATAACCTCTGATGATTAGACCAATATTTTGCATAACCATAAATTTCATTTTATTATATTATTTTAAATTTATTCCCCATTTTAAACAGAATTCGTAAACAAATCAATAGATTGTGGTAATTAGTTTTGTATAAAAAATTACGTAATTAGTTTCGTATAAAATAAATATAAATACATACATAATAGTTTTGATAGTTATCAATATTATCTAAGTAAATAAATATATACTAATTAGAAATAATAAATTAATGAAATATTAAATAAAATATTTTTATTTTAAGGTATAACAAAATGAATACAATTTATTAATACAGGAATTTAAAATGGGTGACTTTATTGAAAATTCAAAGATGGCGTAACAAAATGAAAAAAATAATTGCAACTCCTCTTCCAATTTTCGGATTTTGTAATCATGCCCATATGCCTATATTTTTCCTGATATTGATAAGTGGTTTTTTTCTTCTGATGAGTTAAAGGCGAAATGAATTCCATGATTGACATAATAGTTACATGAATAATATTGTGCTACGAAACAGGTACTGTCAGGAATTGTGCATGTCAACATACTTAAAGAAACAAACAGTAAGATGAATAACATCTTGAAATTAAAAATATAGACTTTTGTCATTTATTTGTGATGTATATAGAGATGTTGTTTATTTGTTTTTGTTAGTGATACTTTTTGAATGAATTCAATTATTTATACGAAAGTGTATTTTTACCTAAATGCGAGTTGGGAATACTTTTCCCTTTGGCCAATTTAGTACCCACCATATGGGGAGCGGCATATGTATTGTTTTTAAATGTT
>NC_136513.1:18922500-19025000 GCF_053919585.1 Euprymna scolopes | reverse complement strand
TTATATTAAAAAAAAAAAAATATTTAAAAAAAAATTTATATTTAAATATTTAAAAAAAAAATAAGAAAAAACAATAAATGACATAAATCCTTAAAAAATATTGAAAGAGAAAATGTTTTGTGTAAATCTGTAATGAAAAACAAAAAAGTTTTTATGTTTTTGCAAAATAAAAAAATAAATGGAAAAATATCAACATAAACAAAATATAGACAAGAAAAAAATGAAATTTTAAAATCACATACATATAAAAATACAACTAAAAATAAAAGCATTATTTTCTATGTTACTTAACATTTTGTGATGATTAAAAAATTTATAATCCTTCAAAATTTTGTGATTATTCAAAATTTTATAATTTGTCAAAATTGTGCGATAATTTAAAATTTTATAATTATTCAAAATTTTATGATTCTTGGAAATTTTGTCATGATTCAAATTTTTATAATTATTCAAAATTTTGTTATCATTCAAATTTTGTGATCATTCAATATTTTATTATTATTTTTAATTTTGTGATGATTCCAAATTTTGTGATCATTCAATATTTTATTATTTTTTTTTAATTTTGTGATAATTCCAAATTTTGTGATTATTATTTTTAATTTTGTGATGATTCCAAATTTTGTGATCATTCAATATTTTATTATTATTTTAAATTTTGTGATAATTCCAAATTTTGTGATCATTCAATATTTTATTATTTTAAATTTTGTGATAATTCAAAATTATGTGATCATTCAATATTTTATTATTATTTTAAATTTTGTGATAATTCAAAATTATGTGATCATTCAATATTTTATTATTTTAAATTTTGTGATAATTCAAAATTATGTGATCATTCAATATTTTATTATTATTTTAAATTTTGTGATAATTCAATATTTTGTGATCATTCAATATCTTCATAATATACTACAAGAACTATTTTTTTTACCAAACTTCTACAAATTAAATATCATGTTTATATGCGTTTATATTACCTACACTTATCTCCCTTGTGGCATATTATGAAAATATGTAGCTCTCTTTATATTCTGTTCGGTTTGTTTATATCGGCCATGTCAAATTACAATACGGCAGAGTGTTTTTTCAGCATTTCATGTGTACGATTCAACTTGCTGTAACTGTTTTTTTTTTTCTCCAAAAATATTAAACATATTTTTTAATGTAATAAATATGCCAAAACTCTCATGCATTCAGCAAGAACTGGTTGGAAACTTTTTAGATCACTGGTTAGATTTAAATTTATCTAGTAAAAAAAAAAAAAACAGAATTGGTACAGGAATTTTCAAAATGGCGGAAAAATGAATCATTGTAACGTGTTGCCTTTTTAAAGTAAAATATTGTGATACCAAAGATGACATTATCAGATTAAGGGTATGTTGGTATCAGAGATTATGAGCAAATAAGGAATATAACGTTGAAACCAAATTTGGTAACAATTGGGTAAGCGATCTAGACGATAAGCTGCAATAAACAGATAAACAAAGTTATAAACAAGACAAAAGCTAAACTCTGTCATGACGCTAAACATGTTTTTGCATTTTTTTTGTTGAATTCTGATAAACTTTTTAAGATTTAATAATTTTCATGAGAATGTCAGAAAAGAGGGATTATTATTGATAAAATCCACCTAAAAGATATAAGACCATTTCCATTGTAAATAATACGAATTTATACCCAAGCTTATGATTAAACTATCTATACTTTCTGCAAACAAAAAATATTTAATCTAAAAACATTATTAACAAAGGAATGTAAAAACAACAACTATATTCATGTACTGAGTCCATTCTGATTCCTAAAGCTGCAGACAATTTGCAAATATTCAGTTTGGAAAAGAAGAATAAGAAACGTTTCAATCGTTTCAATTACAAGCCTCAAAAACTCAGTATGTAAAAATATATATTATGTAGTGCAAGGAATCAATTAATAATGAAACACAGCATAGTGTTTTAAGTGTCTGCACTAAAAATGTTTTTGATAATAAAGAAAGAAAATAAAAACAAATTTGTTTTTTGATTTGAATTTGTCGTCTATATTTTGCTGTTGTTTTTATTTTTTCATTTATCTTTCTAAACATTTTGTTGGATGATATCGTTATATGAATATTATGTAAAATATATATTCATTAATTCACACATTAAATAACAGTTTGCCTAAACTCTATGCAATATAAAATGTGAATTATAAACATCACACAAATAGAGTATAATTCATAACTTTGTTGTACATTGTATAAAGAAAGTGTTTTAAAAGAATATTTTACCAGAAATTTTAAGATAAAGAAATTTTGTCTCGAGAAATTTTAATCCCAAACATTTAAGAATGAATAAATTTTGGCTCACTAGAATAAAAAAATCTATCTCGAGAAATATTAGAATGAATAAATTTTGGCCTTTAAAATTTTTGCATGAACAAATTTGAGCCTTAAAATTTTTTGCATGAACAAATTTGAGCCTTAAAATTTTTCAAATTAATAAATTTTGGCCCAAGAAATATTAGAATGAATAAATTTTTAAATTAATAAATTTGTGTTTAAGAAATTTTAGAATGAATAAATTTTGATTTTAGAAATTTTTGATTGAATAAATTTTGGTCTTAGAAATTTCAGAATTAATAAATTTTGGGCTTAGAAATTTTAGAATTAATAAATTTTGGCACAATAAATATTAGAATGAATAAATTTTGACCGAATAAAATTTTTAAATTAATAAATTTTGACAGAATAAATTTTAGAAGGAATAAATTTTGGTCTTAGATACTTTAAAATGAATAAATTTTGGTAGAATAAATTTCTGAATGAATAAATTTTGGCACAAGAAATATTAGAATGAATAAATTTTGACCGAAGAAAATTTTAGAATGAATAAATTTTGGTTGATTAAATTTTTGAATGAATAAATTTTACCACAATAAATTTTAGAATTAATAAATTTTGGCCTTAGAAATTTTAGGATATAAAATAAAAAAAATTGCATCCAAAGAAACTTTTGAATGAATAAATTTTTGCCTAAGAAATTTTAGAATGAATAAATTTTAGCCCAAGAAATATTAAAAAAGAATAAACTTAATACATTTTAATTAGAGAAATTTTTAAATGAATAAATTTTAGCATAAAAAATTTTAGATGAAGAACTAAGAAATTGATCTAAGAAATTTTAGAATGAAGAAATTTTGGTTTAATAAGTTTTAGAATGAGGAAATTTAGGTCTGATAAATTTTGGAATGAAGAAATTTTTGTTTAATAAATTTTCAAATTAAGAAATTCTGGTTTAATAATTCTGGAATGAAGAAATTTTGGTTTAATAAATTTTCGAATCAAGAAATTTTGGTTTAATAAATTCTAGAATGAAGAAATTTTGGCCAGAGAAATTTTAAAATGAAGCAATTTTGGAAGTTGATATTCAGGAGAAATTTAAAAACAAATAAATTTTGATGCCAAAAAGCTAAACTTACCTTGTGCTTCTAACGAGTGTTCTGCAATGTTCCCTTCAATGCCGTACATCACAGAGTGCTTATTGTATTTGTTCAGGGTGGGCTCCAAGAAAGCTACAGGAAAACAGCTCGCGAAGGCTCCCATGCATTCACCAAGGACTGGACGGTGTCTAAAGAGTTCAAGGTCACAGATTGGATTAAAATTCACTCAATAAAAAAGCAACAACACAGAATTGATACCAAAAATTTTGGAAAATAGAGGAAATACAAACAATTGTAATATGTTGCTTTCTAAAGTAAAGGTGGTTGGTGCTGCCAAAATCACGATGCTTGTGTAGTTAGTGATGTTTTAATCCAACGTAATTCAGGTGAAAACACTATTACGTACTCATGTGTTATGTCAGAATTAATATAAATTACAAAAATTACAAAAAAAAAAAAATAAATAAATAATCCACATGTGCGAGATGTATTTTTATCAAAAAAAAAAAAAAAAAAAATCATCCATAATTATGTTCTAACATTTTGTGTTTAAAAATGATGAACCCTTAATTTAAGTCAGTTTGTCCTACTGAATTAGTCGCACCACTCTTCCACATTATAACATGATAAAACTCAATAATTACATAAACTCTATTTTCCTTGTAATTATTTTTATACTTGATCTTGTTTTGTAATTTTTTTAGAATGTATACTAATTTCGACATGATATGTAAGTACGTAATAATGTTTTCACCTGAAATGTGTGGGTTTAAAGCATCACTAATCTAACAAGCACCAAAACGACATTATAAAAAGAAAAGGATGTTGGAACTGGAGCTGATAAGCAGATCAAAGATTATGATAATTCAGTATCATCTGTTATCTCCCTTGTTGAAGAGTGTTACTAAATTAAAGATTATAACAATCCTCACTCCATAATAAAGATCAATGTGTATTTATTTATATATAATCTATATATATATATTTAAAAAATATTTTTTATTTTACAAGGTGGTCACCACTTATCAAGGCCCGGAAGCCACTCATGGATAAGGGTTATTGTAAGTACAGTACGTTAGTGTGGATATTTTAGAGTGTCTACTTAAGGGGGCGGTTCATCAGGAATTTGTTTACGTTGAACTTGATGACATCCAAGTTATAGTCAGGAGGGAAGCAGGCAGACGGAACAGAGTTCCACAGGCGTGCAGTTCTAAGAAAGTGAGAATGTATGTGTGTGTTAGGACAATTCTCAACCTATATACTCAACAAATTTTTGATCTACAGACTAGAAATTTGCTATATAGGGTATTCAGACACGTGAAAAACTTTTTAATTGGTTTTCATCCAGAAAAAAATTGAAAACTTGGCACGTGGAGATCATCAGACTTTTATTTGTTTTCTAACTGTTTCACGACTGTGAATGCGCGAATCGTTTACATTATGTTAAGAATAAGTAAGTTTGAAAACATTTTGTAAATATTGTGTCAAGCTGGTCTAATGGTTATCGTACTAAACTCACTGTCTTTCAGGTTTCAGTTTCGATCTCAGCTCGAATATTTTTTTTTCTAACAAGAAGTAAACTGTTTAATAAAAAAAAAAAACATAATACTTGCATGACCATCTCTCAATTTCTTTCTTTTTTTTTTTTTTTAAAGGAATTTAACATTAGGTTCAATACCGGTCAACGCCGGATGCATTTTCTAGTAAAATATAAATCTGTCCCGTCACAGAAAAGTTAGCGTGTAAAAACTTGTCTTTTTTTTTAAACTCCTAGGCGAAACCATTTCAATTGATGAGCAGAACTTGTTTATGTTGATTTGAAGACATCCAAGTGGGAAACAGGCAAGCGGAAGGGAGTTCCACAGGCGTGCACTTCCAAGAAAGAAGCTTTGTTCATGGAATTTACGTTTTGATTTAGGCACAGATAGAGTGGGGAAAATTACGGACAGTGGTTTCAGCTAGACGAGTGTTTTTCGTGAAAGATTGGCGGGGGGGGGGGACCAACGATTTAACAAATCTTCACTTAATTGACAGTATTGACAGTTTTAGAAGTTACTAATAATTTTATGAATAAAGATTGAAGCAACATTACCATAACAAAATTAGTTTCGTAATAATTTGTTTTAATGAATAATTTAGTAGTTAAACGATACCAAAATAATTAAATTTAGCTTTAAAATTACTAGCAAAAAATTATTTAAAAAATAGCTGCTTATTCAGATTGGCACTGATAGCAATAAACAAAAATGGAGAAAAACTTTTATATTGTACTTTCTTGTCAAGTAATGAAAATTTTATTTAAAAAAAAATTGGAAAAATTGATCAAGTATTTTTTTTTATTTACAAAAAACAGAGTTGTAGTTTTTTACCGATAAGGCCATGTTTTACTAGTGAAGAGACCGCCATCATGCTTTTAAAATTTGTCCTTTCTTAGATTTGACAAATTGGCCTTTTTAAGGCTAACTTTGGCTTTTTTTACGCTCTTTCATGGAACCGTGTTTTTGGCTGCCATATTTTCTTGTAATGAAAGAGCATAAAAGGCCAAATTTGGTAAAAAAAAAAGAAGCCAATCTGTCAAACCTTAAAGGCCAAATTTTAAAAGCAATACGGCGGCCTCGAATGTCGTACATTTAGTCTAATAAAAAATAATGAAAAAATAATAAAAATAAATTTTCCCCCGGTTTTATTTCAGCATTTGAGTGTAATAATGTGTTTTATATAAAAATAAATAGATTTTATAATTTTTGTCTGTCAAATAATTTACGCCGCTAAACTACACATTTACCGATATTTTTGTATTTTCTTTACTTTTAAATGCCACCATAAGTGCCAATCTGAATAAGCACGAAAAAAAAAAATAATACCGATTTTTAACAATTTTCATCAGAGAAAAAGAGGGGTGAAAAAAAAAAAAAAAAAAAAAAACACAAAACCCCCCAAAAAACAAATTGTCAACCAATAACTGTTACCAAAAGCAAGAAAAGTTACTTTTCTACCTATTTCTTTTTTTTTTTTTGTGTATGTTTTAAAGTATTTTAAAACGTTTTTTATTAAGATGTCTTATCGACACCTTATGAGTCTAGTAAACACACCGCATTCAAGATGACACCGGATGTTATTCGAAGTGAAACCTCGAGATCTTAGAGCAATTAAAAAAAAAAAAATCGACAATTAAACAACACAAATAAAGTTGAAAATTAAATTTTGGACCGATTAATGACATTTATTAGACGATTGCGTTGTTATTTTATACTTTATCGTTAATCCACATATAAAAAGGCATGAAACCAAACACTGGAAACGTTTTAAAATCGACGTCAGAAAAGAACAAGATAAAAATTCAATAAAGGCATTAAAATGGTTTTATGTTATTTTTGGTAAATATTATTAATTCATATTATTACTAGCAGTTCAACCCGGCTGTCCTTGGGCCCTATGTACGGTTCATAACTTTATGTGCATATGTATACATATATTAAAAAGTTTGACTCATTTCCAGGTAACCTACATCTAAAATTTCAAGTGTTTAGAACCAAACTTGGCAGAGGAGTTTGGTAGAGTCTGCAAAGGTCAACTCTTTCACCTTTGACTTCTTGGCAACCAAATTTTTGCCTAAAAACTGATTAAAAGGCTTGCTGCATGTCTAAGTACCCTTTATGTAAAATTTCAAATGTTTAAACCCAAAATTGGCTGAATAGTTTGCTAGATACCGCAAAGGTAAAATCTTTTGTACTTTGACTCCTTGGCAGCCAAATTTTCGGCCAGAAAATGATTAAAAAGTTTGCCCTATGTCTGAATACACTTTATGTAAAATTTCAAATGTTTAGACCAAAAATTGGCTGAGAGGTCAATTTTTTTTTACTTTGATCCCAATTTTGACGTCTTAACATTTACTGTTTTGGGCTCAAATCAAGTTAAAAAGTTTGATTCATGTCCAAAGAACCTACATCTAAAATTTCAAGTGTTTAGACACAAAATTGGTGGAGGAGTTTTGTAGAGTTTGCAAAGGTCAAATCGTTTAACTTTGACTCCTTAACAGTCAAATTTCTGGCCGAAAACCGATTAAAAAGATTTTCCCCAAATCTTAATACTCTGTATATCAAATTTCGAGCCTGTAGACCGAAAATTGACAGTTATTGTGTAGGGAAATGTACACAGACAGACAGACAGACAGACACTTTCACTTTTATAGATATATAGATAGATTAACTAGCAAGGGAACCTGACGTTGTCCGGGATTGAATAAAGATCAACAAATGTTCTACCTTCTCATACCTTTATTGTCATCAAAATCGGTGAAATCGCTAATTTTTTAAAAAATCAAATCGATTGATTGCCTGCTCTAGTCAGGAACTCCTCTCTGCAGCATACTGGGAGGAATATTCACATGCCTCCCTACAGTGACTTAGTCAACACTATATTGTAATCTACATTGCACTGCAGAGAACCTACTGTTGGCATATAAAATTATCTGTAAATAATAGTTTCACTTTAAAGTTTAAAATGAAAAAGTCAAGTATCATGGTTCAGTTGTGCTCTAAACAGAAACATTCAATTTTAAATGCGCTCCTGTCTTATAAAAGAATCTACAGTTGATTTTATATGCCAGGCTCTTCTGCTTCTAATTTAATAAAACTTTTAAAATGCACTTGTGGTGTTAGGCTGTATCAGAATGTTAACTTTGATCAAAATCGAACTGTTCCTTCTTTAATCAGATTGTTTTGATTATTGATTTTTGATACTTATCAGTCATATTCAGATATAAAACCTACATAAGAACACTCCCAGACACATCAAGTACCATTGTGTGAAATTTTTAAAAAAATCGGCCCAGCCGTTTCTGAGTCTATAGAGAACGAAATCACACACACACACACACACACACACACACACACACACACACACACACACACACACACACACACACACACACACACACACAGTTCCTTTTATTTAACAATAAAGATAGAGATTGATAATTATTGAAGAATCATTTTGAGTTAAAATTTAAGTTTCGTTTATAGATGAAGAACACGACATCAGGTCAAATTCGGTGGCCATTTTGTTTTGATTGGTGACACATTTCTTGCATGCTTTTCTCAATGTTACATGCAAAATGGTAACTGGATTTTAAATGGAAATGATTCCTTAGTAATATTTAACAAAAACAAGAAACCATTTTTAAATGCCTATACAGAATTTTTCTCACACCCTTTCCTGACCGCGACTGTTAACATTACCCCCCAAAATGAATACTCTACCCACTTCCTGAGTTTACCTCTGATCACCCCTACTACAAAATAAAGTACTAATGTTGTTTGAATTTAACAAAGCAAGACTATAACTGTTCCCATTTCTTCTGTCACATGATGGACAAGCAACAGCTTCTATTTATGTATCATAGCGCGCCATATACAGGGTGGTCAAAAAGTCAGGTAACATGTTAAAGGTAGAAAAAATAATATGATCCATTATAATCTCTATTCGTTTAATATTATTTGTTTAAATATTTGAGTGAAATATATAAACTACCCCTCCTGATTTCTGGCTTTGGGGCTATGTAAAGGATAGCGTTTATGGCAAGAAGCCTGATACAATAGCGTCTTTAAAGTTATTTATTGAAGAGGAGATTGCGCGGATATCAGCTGACATGATTACACGTGTTACACAATCAGTGGTTAATCGCTTCCAGCGATTGATAGAGAGAAATGGACGACAATTAACAAAATAAACATATTTCATGTTTGTTTCATTTTATATTTCAATGTATGGTACTTAAATATACGTGTGTTGCTAATATCGTTTTTCTTTAAAATGTTACCTGACTTTTTGACCACCCTGTAGTTGGACAAATTGCTGAAACAATCTTTCACTTGGTGATACAAGCATCAAAATGAAATTTGTCAGGTTTGCTTCTGCAACCATCTTGAAAACTGGCAGCCATCTTGAAAACTGGCAGCCATCTTGAATTTTCTGATGGCTAACAATTTTTTCTTAAATGTATCTTCTGAACGTCATTTGTGCCAATTTTGGTGCTTGTATCACTAAGTGAAAGATTCTTATGGAATATTGAGATAACCTGCCCCACTAATGCAAAAGCCTACTTCATGACACAGCTGAAAAGCACGACTAAAGACCTATTAGCAAATATTTGATTTTCAGAGATTTTTAAAGAAATTAAGCAAATTATATTTGACCGATAAACTCTTAGACTACTGGTCACATAACACTAACACTGAAATTAACAGGAAATAGTAATCATACACCAAAGTTGGTTTATAATGAGTAAAATTCTTGGATGGATGAATAAAGTGTACAGAAATATGTCAGCAAGTTGAATTGCAAAATGTTCATTTCAACTGATATATTTCTATTACTTTTGCACATGCGCAAATTCATTCATTGCTTGAAGTGGTTTAGTTTTAAATCTTCCTTATCTATCTGTCGATAGCTCAAATGGTAGGGAATATGGTTGGAGTGCTAAATGTTTTGGTTTTGATTCTGGCTGATGGCACCCAAATATCATGTTCTTTTTAAACAGTTCACTTCTTTTAAGTAAAAAAAAAAAAATACTCTAGTTGAGATTGAAACCAAAACTTAAAGACAGTGAGTCAAGTATAATAACCATTACACCAGTTTTCCACGATCTTTAAAAAGTGGTTTCAAACCTCATAAAACAGTTGACAAACAGATAAAAATCCAATGACTCACTCCTAAGTACCAAATTTTCAATTTGACCCCCCTTACCAGCCATTTTCCCGGATGAAAACCGATTAAAATGTTTTCCATATGTCTGAATAACCTATATACCAAATTTCTAGTTTGTAGATCAAAAATTCGGTTAGTATATAGGTTGAGAATTGTCCTCTGACACACACACACACACACACACACACACACACACACACACACACACACATTCTCACTTTTATAGATATGTAGACAATATGAGCACACCCTCCCATTTGAAAAATTCAAATATTTCAGATTTGCATTAAATTTGATCCATTGCAGTTGGACAAATTAAGCAAGATACCCTGAATGTGAACTGTTTCTTAGGACCCCTTAAGCTTTAACCTTAAATTTTACATATTTTCAAAAATCAAATTCATGTAATGGATTTTGATAAAAATTGGAACAAGGATTCTAGGCATAAGGGTTAGTAGCGTTATATGTCGACTTTAATCTTTATAAAAGTGGTGCGAAATTGTTCTGCTTGGGGAACTAATTTTACCCATTCTGAAATGGGTTTTATATGTACACTTTGAAATAAGGTTTACTCAATTTTCTTAAAAGATTTCTGAAAATCAAACGTTTGTCAACAGGCATCTAGGCATGCTCCCCAGCTGTTCCTTGAAGTGGGCGAGAGTATAGAACGGCATGTTATGTACTTGTTTTTAAAAGACTTACAATTATGAAGAATATTTATAACAAAGTCTGACTATGAAAGTCATGGACTGGGAATTTTTGAACAATCAATTGGTGCTTATTGAGATAGTCGGCAAATTAATATTTTTAATATATTATTTTAAGCAAAAACAATAATACGTACTTAATTGTCATATCGAAAATAGTAATATATCCAAAAATTACGAAAATTCATCGAGTAGATGAACTGCTGTTGTGTATTTAGTAAAAAAAAAAAAAAAAAAAAGAAAGAAAAAAAGTCTATCGCTCTAGACAACAAATCTAAAATGTACGTTTCGGAGTTATGCCCCCTGCTTTTAGCCTCCTACGGTCTAATGATGTCTAAGAAAAAGCGCGTCCATAAAAATTTCCATAAAAATTACTTTTAACGAGAAATAAATTTTTACTCCATGATTTTTTGTAATTTTTTGATATGTTACTATTTCCGGCATGACAATTAATTTCGTAATATTGTTTTTGCTTAAAATAACATATTAAAAAAAAAAAAAAAAAAAAAAAAAATCGGTCTGGCGACTGTGCTTACACCAAGCATTTAATAATTAAATTAAGGCACAATAAGACAACGCGCCAACTAACTCCTGCTCATTATTCTCTATTTGCGTGATACTTAAGCACGTCATTTGAGCAACCTGGGATTCTTAAGCCAAGAACAACAAGAAGCAACCGATTTTAATTTAGACGTTTATTATTATTATTATTATTTTTTTTTTTTATTAAAATTTCTTTTTTTTACATAGACTCACCACTTATCAAGGCCCGGATGCCACGAGGATAAGGGTTAATGGGTGTACAATAGTCAATGAGATTATAGCGTAGTAATCGTAAGTAGTGGGAATTTTGTAAATTGAATTACTTAGGGGGACGGTTCATCAAGAACTTGTTTACATTGGACTTGAAGACAATCAGATTGTAGTCAGCTGGAAAGCAGGTAAACGGAAGAGAGTTCCACAGACGTGCAGTTCTAAGAAAGAAGCTTTGTCCATGGAATCTACATTTAGGTTAAGGCACATATAAAGAGGGGGGGGATTATTGACAGTGGTTTTGATTAGAAAAGTGTTTTTCGTGAAAGTTTGGCGAGAGGGGACTACAGATTGGACTCAGACAAGCACTTGCATGTTTTTTTCTTTCTTTTTCCAGACTGACGGGTCAAGATTTGGGGGAATTAAATCATTTGTTGATACGTCTACTTTTTATTTATTTATTTATTGAGTATTTACTATTAAAAAAACAACAAAAAGAAAAAAGAAAGAAAACCAACACGGTATTTTTTTTTTTTTTAGATTAGATCCACCTCTACAATTTTCTTTTAAATGACAACTTTTATGGGTTTCGACTGTGCTGAATACGAAAATCGCACGGAAATTTTGCAGAAATAAGTAGTTATCGAGATATAAAAGTTGTAGTATGCATTGTATTTTTTGGCGGCCATCTTTTTTACGCGCGGTGCGCGCCATAAACAAATCTACTCATCTATGACTGACACTGCACGTGCGTAGAAAAGATGGCCGCACAAAGAATACAATGCATAATGTAATTTTTTTATATCTCGATAGGTACTTATTTCTGCAAAATTCCAATGCTATTTTCGTATTCAGCATAGTCGAAAACCTATCTAAGTTGTCATTTAAAAGAAAATTGTGGAGGTGAACCTAATCTGAAAATTGACCACAAACACATACTATATATATATATATATATATATATATATATATATATATATATATATATATAACTACTTCATTTACTCACATAAATTTAATATACGAAAGTATAGATTTATGCGTAAACTTTAAGTATTTACTTCAAAAGTGCTCAATACGTAGGTAGAGCTAGTTAGTAATTTATAAAATATATATGGCGACTAAGCTACACTGAATATTCTGCGTTTCATCCACTGTAGGATTCGTCAGGCTTATGCGCGAATTTTGTGGTTGCTTCTTGTTTTTATATATGTTGAGGATTTCTAGTTAGCCAATCAGCTTTCTAGTATCCACCGCGCCCCCTCCTATCAGCCAATGAGCATGCATTTTATCGAACTAAGGATCTGTCTTAGAACTAGGTTAGTGGTTTAAGGTAGATCTTTTCCTTCCTTTTTTTTTTATATATATATGAATATACCTATGTGTACACACACACATGCGCATACATATACATATATATATATATATATATATATATACATATATGTGTGATCGTTTATGTATATTCATGTTTATTTAATTTATTTATTTGTTTGTTTTCTATTGTTATTGTTAGTTTTAAAGCTATTTTGTATCGCTATCTTAGGGTGAGTTTTATTTTGTGAACACAGTTGTTTGCTATTTCTCGTCTACAGTTTAATAGATTTTGAGGTTCTTTAAAGTAAAGGATAGCAAATTTTTCATGGAGGCATAATTTACATGGGTCGTCTAAGTGTCTGCACGTGGTAGCTTGTTTCATTATTTTCCATTCGACTACCGGCGAATGTCCGCTTTCTTTGAGTTCCCAGTATTTATTCGCTAGTGTAGTTTTTATACGGTGTTTTTTATTTTTTAAGGTACTTTTGTGGTCATAGTATCGGGTTTTAAAATCTAAGGAAGTCATGCCTATGTAATATTTCTTGTTATTCGGGTATTCGGTAGATAAGCAAGAATATAACAAACTAATCACAGAAAACATTACAAAAAATTACAAAAAACTAGACACAAACGAATGCGACTATATAGATATAATAAATACTGAAAGTAAACAAATTACCGATAAACTAAAAATTAGCGATAAAGTTGGCAAATTGAAACCTAGAGAGTCATACATTCTGCTTAAAGACCACAAATGGGACTTTAATAATAATACCAGCACCCGCCTGATAAACCCAACTAAACCAGAAATAGGTAGAATTAGCAAAACTATACTTTCTAGAGTAAACAAACAAATCAAACAGGACCTAGAACTAAACCAGTGGGCAAATACCACCGAAGCAATCATTTGGTTTAAAAATATAGGAAACAAAGATAAATGTACGTTCATACAGTTTGACATCATAGACTTTTATCCCTTGATATCCGAAGAACTTTTTAACATTGCCCTAGAATTTGCCGAGGCATACACTGATATATCCTCAGAAGAAATCAACATCATTAAAAAATGTAGAAAATCAGTTCTAATAAATAACAATAACCAATGGATAAAAACTAAAATGAAAAATTCGTTCGATTTGGCGATGGGTGCCAGAGACTCTGCAGAGGCATCAGATCTTGTGAGATTATTCATTCTATATACCCTCACAAACATATTCGATACTACGGATATCGGCCTATATAGAGATGACGGACTAGCTATAATAAAAAACTCCAACAAAGTCAAGGGAGAAAACTTGAAGAAAATCATACACAAAGAAATGAAAAAATTAGGCCTAAAAGCGGACATATCAGCTAACATAAAAATAACAAACTTCCTGGACGTCACGTTAAACTTAGATAAAAACACATATGAACCATACTTAAAAGATAACACTACTCCAATTTACGTAAACCCTAAGCCCAACCACCCACCATCAATTATAAAACACATTCCTAACTCGATTGTAAGTAGACTCAGTAATAACTCAAGCGATGAAAATGCATTTAACAGGTCAACCAATATCTACGAAACATCCCTAAAAAATAGTGGACACAAAAATATCGATATCAAATATAAGCAACAAAACACCAACAACTATAATAAAAGTAAAAATAGAAGAAAAAGAACTATAATTTGGTATACGGCCCCATACAATCAAATGTTAAAAACAAAACTTGGCAAGAAATTTCTAGATCTTATTCAAAAACACTTTCCCGCAACCAACCCCTTACACAAAATCTTCAATGAAAATACCTTGAAGTTATCTTACAGTTGTTGCGAAAATTTAGAGATGATAATTAAAGCACATAATAACAAAATACTAAATGAAAACCATGTAAACAACAACAAAATAAACAATAAAAAAGTAGACACCATGACAGAAATAAAACCAACACTAGCAGAAATAATAATAATAATAATAATAATAATAATAATAATAATAATAATAATAATAACAAACCAATTCCGGACAAGAACAACCATACCATAAATAATAATAATAATAACGAACAAGATAAATGCAATTGTAGACACCGCACAATTTGCCCAGTCCAAAATAAATGCCTAACAAAAAGTATAGTTTATCAAGCAACAATATTTGCGAAAGAAAACCCGAATAACAAGAAATATTACATAGGCATAACTTCCTTAGATTTTAAAACCCGATACTATGACCACAAAAGTACCTTAAAAAATAAAAAACACTGTATAAAAACTACACTAGCGAATAAATACTGGGAACTCAAAGAAAGCGGACATTCGCCGGTAGTCGAATGGAAAATAATGAAACAAGCTACCACGTGCAGACACTTAGACGACCCATGTAAATTATGCCTCCATGAAAAATTTGCTATCCTGTACTTTAAAGAACCTCAAAATCTATTAAACTGTAGACGAGAAATAGCAAACAACTGTGTTCACAAAATAAAACTCACCCTAGGATAGCGATACAAAATAGCTTTAAAACTAACAATAACAATAGAAAACAAACAAATAAATAAATTAAATAAACATGAATATACATAAACGATCACACATATATGTATATATATATATATATATATATATATATATATATATATATATATATATGTATATGTATATGTGTGCGCATGTGTGTGTGTGTACACATAGGTATATTCATATATATATAAAAAAAAAAGGAAGGAAAAGATCTACCTTAAACCACTAACCTAGTTCTAAAACAGATCCTTAGTTCGATAAAATGCATGCTCATTGGCTGATAGGAGGGGGCGCGGTGGATACTAGAAAGCTGATTGGCTAACTAGAAATCCTCAACATATATAAAAACAAGAAGCAACCACAAAATTCGCGCATAAGCCTGACGAATCCTACAGTGGATGAAACGCAGAATATTCAGTGTAGCTTAGTCGCCATATATATTTTATAAATTACTTACTATATATATATATATATATATTTACGATTAAAAAAATTAAACAATTTTTTCTTTTATCTTAAGGGACCAATATTTTTCCATTTTATACTTAACTCGTATTTTTACTTTAAATATTACATTTAAGTCGAAAAAATTGTTTATTTTTTACAAAGATTTTAACGGAAAGAAAAGAAAAGAAAAGAAAAAAAGCAGGAACAAGCGTTTCTTATACTAGGGAGTTACTACTTATCAAGACCCAAAGGCCACTCGAGGATAAGGGTTAATGAATGTAAGGCGGTAGTGTAGTAATTGCTAATGGTGTAAATTGGGTAGAATTTGATTATTTATGCGGACGATTCAACAAGAACTTGTTTACATTAGATTTGAAGGCTACCATGTTGTGTTCAACCGAGAAGCAGGCCTGCTGTGCCTTATTTTGTCGTACCTAAATATCACACGAAAAGAGAAGCAGTAGAAGCCATTTGTTGTGCCTTACTTTATCATAAATAAATAGTAAAACCGGGGAAATCTCTGCCCAATAAAAAAAAAAAATGAAAAAAAAGAAAGTCATTTAAAAATAGTCAACAGGAAAACGAGCAATGTAGGTTTTCGTAGGTTGATTAGTCAAGATGGCCGACCGATGCTGACCTCACGTGGTAATTTAAAATTGCAAAATGCGGACATCGGAGCGAAAAGCGATTAAATAGTTTTTAACGCCCCCCCCCAAAAAAAAACAACACTTTTTTCGTGTCTTGTCCTTTTTTCAAACAATTTTTTGCCGAAATCTTTTTGCATTTAACTAAAATTTGAATTAAAGAAAACAAAGTAGCAAACCAAAAGGAAGTTGTAACTACATATTTTTTTTTATTAAATGTGTTCATCATGAGATTAGTTTATTTGTATGATTAAAATTAAAATTTTGGAGAAATATTATTTGAATTTTTAGTTTTTTTTTTTATAGAATAACATTTATTTATTAAAAAAAAGTAGTTGCAACTTCATTTTCTTTAACTTCATAAATATGGTCCTGGATATGACCTCCTGGGTTTCTGTGCCACACATGCCACAAAGTTGTCTAGGAAATTTTTCCCTTGGAACGCTGGACAGGTCCAAAACCTGGACCTCAAACATCTATATGTCAAAGTCAAAGTTAAACTATATCCAGTGGTGAGGCCCCAGCTTGCGGGCTTTGGGGAGTGTGGAGCCACCCTTTAATTGCCATTGCTCCCAGGTCCACTCTGACCCGGAGTGGTAGTACCTGTTAGGGTCCCAACTATGGGTTAAATAGAAACCGACTTGAAAACAACAAATATATTCTATTAAAAAATTGTTCTTCAAAATCTTTGGATTCGGCATTAAATAACCTGAAAAGGATTGATATGCCGTAAAACAAATACAACCAACCAACCAACCAACCAACTTCAGAAATAAGATGAGATAAAAGGATATAAAGTGAAATAACGAACGAAAGTGTAATTATTTAAAAATAATTATTTTATTTACACATTAGAATTACTGAATGCTATGCAACATAGCATTTCGCCAAATTTAGTAGGCACAACTCTCTCTCTCTCTCTCTCTCTCTCTCTCTTTCTCCACATAAATTCCTGCAGATAAGAGGAAAAAAGAATTTTAGATATACCAAACTGGAAATGCAATTTTCGTTTTGCCCTCATCCACGTATTTTCAACCAGCGGAGTATTTACAGTGGAATGATTGGGGTGTTGCGGGCCAGAATATAAATATCCTAACTCGCTACAAAAGAAAATAATGAAACGAATGGAAAGAAGGAAACAAAACTCAATTGCTGGATAAAATAAACATGTTTATTTTCTGTCGAAAATAAAAGGTTTAAGGTGGAACAAGTGTTCATTCAGTCGTTGACGACTACACGCGTGGAAAAGAAAGGAATGAAGTAGAGGACGAGAAATGGCCGTCCCGCATGTAGAAAGGGAAAGAGAGAGAGAGAGAGAGAGAGAGAGAGAGAGAGAGAGAGAGAGAGAGAGAGAGTGTGTTGGCCTCAGCAAAGCTGTGCGTTCATGATAGCAGTCGTCCACGTGGAAAAGTCTCCAAGCCAAGAGCTGTGGACGCGAACTTGCTTGGTTGACGAACCCAGGCAAAAAAAAGGGAAGAAAAAAAGGAAGTTGAATAGTTGTGTTGACTTTTATATCGGGGTGAGTGTTCTGACTGCGCATGTCAAGAATTCCTTTCAGGGGAAGTGACGTTTCCCATGTGTACGTACATGTGCGCGTATGTGTGCGTACGTGTGTGTACGTTAGCGTGTGTGTATGCACATGAATGTGAGTGTATATACGTGAACATGAATATATGTACGTGTGTGTGCGTATGTGCGTGCGTACATGTGTGTGTGTATATGAGGATGTGTATATGCGCGCGTGCGTGTGTGTGCGTATGTGCGTGCGTACACGTGGGTGTGTATATGTGAGAAAAAACATGTTTGAACAAGAGTCAACGGAGCGGCGTTTATGTACGACAATATCATACATGGAAACTCCAGAATTTATTTCGGAAATACCAGCGTTAGGTGTATCCAAATTTTGGGGGAATTTTTGACAACCCTAACACGAAACTGCGAATAAAATATAAAAAACTCGAAATTTCTCTTTTAAAAGTGGGTTGTTTATTTTCTTTATGGATTATACTTCCAAATTAAACTATTAAAGTTGTATAAAAACTAACAGAAATATTATTTTTTATTTTTAAAAAACATTTTTTTTACGTAATGAAACCAATTGAATTTTACGAGTTAAATATTTTTCAATTTTTAAGCTTTAAAAATCTATCAAAATTTTTCTATTGATTCAATTTTTATGATATTTTCAGGGTCAATGTGAAATTTTATGCTCTTTCTAATAAACCGAATATAAACGTTTTCTTTTTAAATTCACGCTCCCATTTTGAAATGTTTATTAAAAGGTACATAATTAATTTACTCACGAAAGTTTTATATATCACAAATTGAATATAAAATATCAATAAATAATATATTCAAATTTAAAACAAAAAAAAGAAGTGTTTTTTAGAAATTTACCTGTAAAGTCCGAAGTTTAAAACCTTTTTTTTTAGAAAAAGAACATGTTGTTTTTTATTGTTTTGTTTTTAATGAAACCTTGGTCCTTGCTCCTTTAATTGAAAAAAAAAAATTAGAGGTTGAATTACATTTTTCGAGTAGTTATAAGCTTGGAAAGACAGGGGGTCGAATTATTCAATATTTTTTCACGCATTCGTAAGGTCAGTTTCTGACACACCTATACCAGCGTCCTATTAAAACGTATTTCGTTCCTTTATCTGCATTTCGCAATTAAAACACGTAGTTATAACTTTCTCTTCGTTTGCTGTGTTCTTTCTTTTATTCAAATTCTCGTTAAATGTAAAAGATTTTGGTAGAAAAAAAAAAAAAATGCCTGAAAAAGAGAAGATGCAAAAAAGTCGTTCTTTTTTTTTTTTTTCGTCAAAAACTATTAAAACGCATTTCTTTCCCATATCCGGATTCCGCAATTTTAAATTACCACGTGACGACAGCATCAGTCGGCCATATTGGTTAATCAACTTTTGAAAGCCCATATAGCCGGAAAACGATACACAAACTTAAAAACAATGTTTTTTTTTCCAAATAAAAAAAGCCTACTTCTACATTTTACTAAAACAAACAAGAAAATAATATATTATAGGAAAATTCTAAAGATATCTATCTATCTATCTCTCTACATATACCTATATATATATATATATATATATATATATATATATATATATATATATATATATATATATATATATATAAAGTTATCTTATTGGATTTTAAATGTCAGACTCAAGCAACATTTATGCTGACAAATCAATCTTTGTTTCTGATTCGTTAATATTCATATTGTTACCAGTGTCTCATGTTATTGGTAGCATACTTAGTTGTAATTAATTTTAAAAATTACTTAGTTCGGCTCAGACAAGAAAGGGAGATAATCAAATATTTCTGCAACAAAGGGAGGTAATCATTTAGATGGACAATGAAGGGAGATAATTAATTCTATAGCGGGAACTTTTTAGTCTTACAATAAATTAATATACTGATTTAGTTCTACAATGAAGTAAGGTAATCAATTCTTTTCAAGTTTTAAACAAGTTTTAAGCGATTTTAAAAACGGATACTATACAAAATAGAATTTTCTTACTTCAGATGAGAGCAATTTCTTAGTTTCTTATGTATGTATATATTTATTTTCTTATATGTTATATAAGTGCAGAAAAATTATGCAATTTTAACAAATCTTTAAAGACAGCACATATTTTGGTAAATGACAATACAACAATATCAAATGAAAATTGGCTACTCAGAAGCAAAGTTTAATTTGTCAACTTAAATGCTATTTAGGTCTGACTGAGAGTCCAAACTATAACTTTATATGCTAGATGCCTTAAATGATATTGCTATAAAATAAAAATCATAAAACCGTTGTTAAGAACTTAAAAAAACAGACAAACAAACTGTGCAGTTTATTTGAAAAGCACAAAAAACTTTAAATGTGCAAATAAAAAAAGTCATCAAACTGGAAAAGCAAATGTTGAAGTTTACAAATAATTAAAAAAAAAATGAATAAATAAATAAATAAAAATAAATAAAACAACTTGTAATGTTTGGACTACTGTTCTTATCTTGAATATTATTCTCACAACGTTTTGGCTGATGGAACGCCCGACCTTCTTCAGGGACATCCTGTTGAACCCGGGAGTCTGTACAAAATTTCAAATGGAACCATTTATTTAATCAACAAGGGTAGCTTGCTCTTGTTCCATCAACCATGACCGGGTAGACAGCACAAATAAGTCGTAATTGTATCCTTAGTATTGTCTGTACTCAGGATTAAACCTTCATTTTCCGGAAGACTGTCAATGAGAACTGATTATAACTTAGTGCCTTTATCCATTGCGACCGTTCTGAGAATAACATTGAAGATAAGAACAGTAGCCCAAATTATGAAACTTCATGAAAAAAAAAATTCCAAGCCATAAAAAAATGTACTTATTTTCTAATAACGAGGCGCCACTCATCAAGGCCCAAAGTGACTCGAGGATGGAGGTTAATGAGAAGGAGTGATTGTCAGCCGAACGATGAAGAAGATTACGAAAGAACTCGAAAGAATGGACAGAGTGAACAAAACTCAATTACTTATAAGTAAATAAATCTTGTTCATTTCATTTGTAACAGAGCTGCTGATGCTGGTTTATCAGTAGCAGCCATATGCAAATGACCAAACCAGCTTTGTGATGTGACGTCATAGCAGAGACAAAAAGGATACATGTGTTCAGAGAAGCAGGTATCCGAGACGTGTTCGAGACATGAGAGAGCGGAAACAGACATGTTACACACGTGCTTTAAACATGGCCGGATAAAGACAAAGAGTACCACGTGTTCGACATGTAACGACTATGTTACACATCCAGTATCCTCAATCCTTCCATAATATTCTTCATCATTTGGTTGACGATCACTTCTCCTTATTAAAGTTTATCCTAAGGAGGTTTTTGGCTTTAATAAGTGTTGATGAATTAGTAAAAAAAAAAGAAAACATTTTTTTTATCCAAATGCAGCAAGATTCTACGAGTTTATCTTTATTGGATGATTAATATGATGATGATGATGATGATAACTGCTACTGCTACTGCTACTACTACTACTACTACTACTATTACTACTACTTCTACTACTACTCACTAAGAGTTCTCACACAGGTTATCATCAATGATTACTCACTGACAACAAACGATAGTTTTCCATGGATTCTGAGTGACAGCAAGTCTCCTTAGATTTCCAGTACTCCTCATCTCTTTTGATAACTTTTTGCAAATGATTTTGCATTATTGTAAAGCCACTTATCATTAGTCTTTTGCCTGCAACAACCATTGGTCTTCACTAAGATTTGGGTGGCAATAAACCTTCTCAGAGTCAAAGTACTCTGTGCACTTTTCCAGTGGAAGTCTGGTTAGTGCTTTCCTTCTTCGATTTTATCCATTACTACTACTACTATTAGGCATTCTCACACTGGTCATCATTTGTGATCACTTACAGATAATAAGCAATGGTGTTCTTTGGAGCCAGGATGACAAGTCTCGCTAGATTTTCACTACTCTTCAGCTCTTTCGATAACTAGTGCAAATGAATTTGTGTTATCGCGACAGATGTTTACTGTTGATTTCTTGCTAGCAATAAAATCGGTTTTCTCTAGGATGTCAGTAGCAATAAGTCTCCCTAAGGTCTCAGTACCTTCTGTACTCTTCCAGTGGAAGTCTGGTCAGTGCTCTCCCTCATTGGTCTTGCTATTCTCCTTTATAATTATTTTGTGTGGTATATGTCGAAGCTGTTGCCTATTTTTTTTTTTTTTGTGGAGTGGGGTAGGGTACTGTTTATAACATAAATTTCAGTTCCCTTGTTTTCATAGAGAGTTTTACTTCTGTTGCAATTTCCATGTGATTGGTTAGTATTCATATGTGAGGGCGTTCCAAAAGTAATGCCTCCTATTTTCTCTTCCACCTGAATGGATCTGAGGAGATTGCAAATTGCACTGATATGATGACTGAACTTATGCATTCATGGCCTGAAAGTTTCATCTCTCTGTCGCAGATATCGACGGTGTGTGAGAGTCTAAGAAAGCAACCTCTATCATGGGCAGGCGTCAGAAGCAGAGATGTGTCATTGAATTCTTCCATGTAGAAAATATTGAATCGATCAACATTCATCGGCGCCTGTTGAACATTTATGAAGCCGATGCAGTTGATGTCAGCACAGCTTGGAGATGGGTATGTTGATATCAGAGTGATGACAGAGATACCAATGACAAAATGCGCTCTGGACGCCCATGCACAGCCACCACCCCATTGCTGGCAAAAGTGCCTTGAGAATGGTGGTTACTATGTAGAAAAATAAATTCTGGGACCCAAGAGGTCGTTCGTTTTAATGTTACTTCTCCTGTCTTCATAGCTTTTAAACTTTTTTTTAGTTAAAAGAATAGGATGCATTATTTTGGAACGATCCTTGCAGTTTATTTGGGTTGGTTTCTACATTCAAGGATTTTCCTTAAGATTTTGGTGGTTTTCATCAATGCCGTCCATTGTATAATCCCAGTCTTCCTGTTGATTCTATTTTCTCCTAGTTTTTTTTTTCCATGTTTTTCAGGACTATTCCTAGTACTCCTACAATTACTGACATTTTAACTTTCTTCATAGTCAGCACATGCCAGCATGTACAATGGACGTTAAACCGAATATGATCATATATCAGATATAAAGGCAGCATACCATTGGTCACAAACTTTAGTTAAAATATGAAAGAAAAAAAAAAGTTTTCTTTTTTTTTTCTTCTATTCACCCCAAACGAAACATTGGATAGCACCATATCTACAGGAGGGCTATTGTAAACAGTTTACAATAGCACATTTGTACTATTTGAGGAAAAGGCAATTTCTCCGAAATATCATACAATTTTTATTTTTTACACGAGAGTCACCACTTATGAAGGCTCGAAAGCCACTCAAGGATAAGTGTTAATGAGTATACCGGTAGTCACTGAGACAACAGCAAATTAATAATTAGCAGTGAAAATTGGGTAGGAATGGATTATTTAGGAGGAACTTGTTTGCATTAGACTTGAAGACGACTATATTGTAATCAGCTGGGAAGCAGGCCAGTGGAATAGCGTTCCACGGGTGGGCTGTTCTAGGGAAAGAAGCTTTCAATATAGAACTTCTATCTAACCATATTGATGCAAGTAAGAATACAATGTAAGATAAAACATAAGAAAAAATACATATATATATTGTATAGATAATAAAGGTGACTCTGCATAACTTATTCCACCGTTATATGTCTTAATTAGCTTCAGTTTGTGTATATCCGTTACACCTCTGCATTGTACTGCCTTCTATATTAATTTAATAAAAAATAAACACAAACAAACGAAAAAAAAACAAAAACAAAACAAAATTGTTTAGGTTTAAGATTAAAACTTGAGTATAAACCTTCTTTTATTGCTTGTTTTAAAATATAGATAGCGTAACACTGATTTTTGTTAGATCACCAAGTTAAGCAAGATTAAGCCTGGCCAGTACCAGATAGGTGATCATTTGGGAAAACTAGGTACTGTATTCAGGTAAGCAGGGGTGTATAATATGTCAGGGAGATGAGCGCCTTTACCTTAAAGGTCACACTTGGGCAGAGTGTAGAACCTGTTAGTTTTCATCTGATATTCTAGATTTTTATCATACAGGCCTGGTGAAGACAATACATCTAGGAGGGGGGGGTCTCTGTGGAAAAATCCAAACTGGATAGAGGGAGCCTGTTGGCTCCGTACGGCAATTTTCTACCAATAGTGTCACTAATAAAACACCCACTTAAAATTTGCCATGGAAGTAGCAAGGCTAAGAAAGCTGTCATGAAAATGCTCATGTCAGTGTGCAATTTGGTTGGAACGGGAATAGCGAAACATAATAATCTACATAATTATAAAACTCTGTGGAGTTTGCTTGCTTGCTTTCATCTTGTCTTCGACGATCGTGTGATTCCATCTTTCAAAAAAGGGATGACAGGTGAATTATATATATATATATATATATATATATATATATATATATACACACACGCCTGCTTGATTGCTTAAATCCTGAATCTTGTCTTTGACGATCGGGCGATTCCATTTTTTAAAAAAAGGATGAACGGTGAATTCTATATATATAAAGACACCTGCTAGATTAGCTGAATATTGTCTTCGACGATCGGGCAATACAATCTTTTAAAAAATAATCTATATAATTATGAAACTCTGTGGACTTTGTTTGTTTGCTTGCATCTTGTCTTCGACGATCGGCCGATTCCATCTTTTAAAAAGGAATAACAAGTGACTTTTATATAGATAAATATGCCTGTTTGATTGGCTGAATCTTGTCTCCAATGATCTAGCGATTCCATCTTAAAAAAAAAGGAATGCACATGATGACGGGTGAATCGATATATATATATATATATATATATATATATATATATATATATATATTTTCATATATTCATTCAGAGGAAATCTCGAAATAAAGATGAAACGTTGATGAACACATAACTCGGTTTGTTCCTTTATATATATATATATATATATATATATATATATATATATATATATATATTCAATTCTGGTTTGAGGTAGTTGCCTGTCTAGCCGCACTGACGAGCTGTGAAACAGCGAAACAGTACTGTATGTGGATGACTATAATGCTCCTTATTTTGAGGTGGGCATATTGAGAAGTTATACAGGAATTACCATTAGCGTATAAGCGATGCTCTTTGTGTAAACAAATCGAGCTTAGGTGGTTCGGACGATGTACAAACATTGTTATACTCATAACTCATACAGCAGCCGCCGATAGCGTAGTAGTTAGGAGCCTTGACTGTCATACAGACGGCCGGGTTTCAATCCTGGCTTGAGATAATTGCCTGTCTAGCCGCACTGATAAGCTGTGAAACAGCGAAACAGTACTGTATGTGGATGACTATATATATATATATATATATATAGGCATGGCTTAAAGGCTAAGAATGGAGAGTTGTATGTTTTGGTTTCGATTCTAGCTGATGCCATCCAAGTCATATATATATTTTTAGTTTCGATCTCACTACTATCTATTAGATTCAATATAATAATCGATAGAGTATTATCTTTATAACAATAAATACAGAATCTGCATAAATTAAAAAATATCATATTTAAGCATATCCTACGACCGGGCAATGCTAGACGACCTGCTAGTAAAAATAAACTTTCAAAGCAACGTGATAACGGAAATTAAAACAAGTGGAGAAACTACAAACAAAACCCGACTGAAATAGTTACTAAAACAAAATAACTCTTTTTGTGTCATGTGTGAGATATGAACGCAGATAAAAAAAAAAGAAGCAAACAAACAAAATATGTAAAAAAAAGGAAACAATCAACTGTCACTGATTAAACAAAGTGTACACACGAATATGAAACCTTTCAGAAATATTTAAACTGCACATCAGATAAGCACATCTACATAAAAAAAAAATTATTTTTAATTTCTTGCGATTTTGGAATGAAACTACTAAACAACATTGCATACCTGGCATAGGTAACGCAAACGCCTGGCCTTCTGGGCCGGGACGTTTTGTAGTCAATTAGTTTTGGTCAATGTGGGGGGGGACCCTTCATATCAGACAACTGCTATTTATTTCAACACTGCTAGGGTGCCCCCAGCTGCCCCCCCCCTAAAAAAGACCTTGTGTCTAATTTGCTTTCGTGAGGAAGCAAATAAATACTTACCAAACAACATTGCAGTCTAGCAAGGAGTAAATTGTAGAATTTGAACTTCAAACCATCTCGTTGATAGTCGGTAGTTCTACTCCGTAAGCCACAGGATTAGCACTTGTAAATCATATCTCCAATGTCATCACATAGATATTAACTGCTACTTTTATAGTCAAAGGTTCAATTAGATGGAAAGCACCTGGCATAGGATGTTTGCTGTACTAAGCAGAACCGACTTCTGGAGTACGATGATGTAGTACTTGATTCCCAAGGAGTTCAACTGTTTCTCAAGATCATCTGGAATTGAGCCAAACGCACCTGTGATGATTGGCTCGATGGAAGTTTTCTTGTTCCACAACCTAGCAATCTCCACCTTCAGTTTCTGGTAATTATGTAGTTTCTCATTATTCTTGCTTGCTACGTTGATGCCGTTCGGCCAAGCCACATCAATAATTTGCCATTCATTGGTATTTTTGTTCACAATATTCAGCTTCCTGTGAGTTATTATTATTATTATTATTATTATTATTATTATTGGTCCTCCGACAAAAGGAGGGTGGACCTGTAAATTCCCGTTCGTCCGGTTGTCCATTTGTCGGTTCACACTTTTCTCAATAACTACTCTTTGGAATTTTTTGAAATTTTGCACAAACATTAAACATGATATGAGTAAAAGAGTAACAATGGATTTTCCGGAAAACTCCGGTTGACCCCCCCTCCCCCACGTAGGGGTACCTTTCAAGTTAAAATGGCTAAAATTGACAGTTTTGTGCTTAATAAAAAAAAAAAACTGATGCCTTGGATTTTTATAAAACTTTCTGAAAAGTTGTAACTAACTGATTTCTAGTTCACGATAACTTTTGGGTGTGTCCCAGATACTCTTTTAGGGCTAATAAAAACATTCCATTTTTTTGGACTATTTTACCATATTTGTCCAAAATTTTCTGTGTATGTCTATTTAACAGTTTTACATAGTGCTGAACTCAAATTTAAATATGTTAAGGCCTTGGGGACTTTTGGGGCTTAATGGGTGGGTGGGTGTTGGCCTAATGATGGATTTAGTCATTTCTTTTTTTTGCACGGTGCAGAACTCAAATTTACATATGTTAAGGCCTAAAACTGCACCGTTTGTTCATTTTCACCACGATTTGACGTCCCCTGGGGACATTTGTGGATAAATGGGGGGGGGCAATTGCTGAACTTAGTCATTTTTTTATGCCTCGTTCACTTGTTTCCTTTATGTAATTGTCTGTTTTTATATTTTGTATTAACCATCTGCCATGCACTGTCATGGCTTCTTACATAATAGTTTATGTAATGCATGGAATTCTTGAAGAACTTTAAATCACTTTCATAATTGATTAGTGTTTCAAAATAATAATATTGAGCTTAACTTATAAGAATTGCACAGTTTTCAAAACACATTTGAACACAGTGTATCAAGCGTTGTCGCCAGCGATGTTTTCATGGCGTCATAAGAGGTTTATGGTCTCTTCAATATCAGACTTCCTCTGCCAGGATACTCAATCAGAGTAAATAGACCCTAAACCAACAGCTTCGTGACATTAAGCATGACTTCATTGAATTGGATAAGTGTTCGGCCGACACGGTATTTGAGTCCATTCTTAAACGTTTGCTCACATGACTATCATTATTTATAGATGGCAGGGTTACCCAGCATTGCCCCGGGGTATTATCTAAAAAGGTACTACAAAATTATCAATTTTCATCTAAAACTTACCAACACATAAACTTAAGCATCACCGACTGACGAGAATGCTATTTTAAACTTGAGTATGGCAGATGAACGGGTCAGATGGACAGAAGCTACTACAGAGATGCTTGGTCATATTTGGGCTAGTGAATGCGTATCCCATTTGAAGGTTCTTGATAAATTGCAGAAGCTTATCCGTAATTTGATTGACCCTACACTTTCTTCTTCACTGCAACCCCTTTCTCTCACAGACGTGATGTTGCTAGTCTCAGTCTTTTCTACAAATACTATTATAGCATGTGTTCCTCAGAATTGTCTGATCTGTTCCCTACTTCCTGTTTTCCTTCTAGCTGCAGATTTAGTCTTTTCAAGACTAAGGTCAGTAGGCATCTCCTGTCTTTGCAATAATCATCTTTTGTTCATGTTAGCTTCTTACATCAAGTGGTTTTATGCCTTGTCTCAAGCGATTTCCATTAAAAAGAAATAAAAAAGAAGAATGAAATAAAAATGATTTACTTAACACTTCTACTCGGTCATGGCTAACAGAACGAGAAAAATCTAACCCCATGAATTAAATGAAGGGTTCAGCTTGAAATCCCAAAAGCTCAAGCTCCAACCTCTGTCCTATCGCTGTAGTGTTGCATCCCTGTGTTAAAAGTTCTTTCATGAAATGTGCTCGGATGAACTTGTTGCACTTGCCCCCCCCTGATGTACATACTCCCAACTAACCCTTGACGTACATACTCCCAACTAACCCTTGACGTACATACTCCCAACTAACCCTTGACGTACATACTCCCAACTAACCCTTGACGTACATACTCCCAACTAACCCTTGACGTACATACTCCCAACTAACCCTTGACGTACATACTCCCAACTAACCCTTGACGTACATACTCCCAACTAACCCTTGACGTACATACTCCCAACTAACCCTTGACGTACATACTCCCAACTAACCCTTGACGTACATACTCCCAACTAACCCTTGACGTACATACTCCCAACTAACCCTTGACGTACATACTCCCAACTAACCCTTGACGTACATACTCCCAACTAACCCTTGACGTACATACTCCCGACTAACCCTTGATGTACATATTCCCAACTAACCCTTGATGTACATATTCCCAACTAACCCTTGACGTACATACTCCCAACTAACCCTTGACGTACATACTCCCGACTAACCCTTGATGTACATACTCCCGACTAACCCTTGACATACATACTCCCAACTAACCCTTGATGTACATACTCCCAACTAACCCTTGACGTACATACTCCCAACTAACCCTTGACATACATACTCCCGACTAACCCTTGACTTACATACTCCCAACTAACCCTTGACGTACATACTCCCAACTAACCCTTGACGTACATACTCCCAACTAACCCTTGACGTACATACTCCCAACTAACCCTTGACGTACATACTCCCGACTAACCCTTGATGTACATACTCCCGACTAACCCTTGACATACATACTCCCGACTAACCCTTGACGTACATACTCCCAACTAACCCTTGATGTACATATTCCCAACTAACCCTTGACGTACATACTCCCAACTAACCCTTGACGTACATACTCCCAACTAACCCTTGACGTACATATTCCCAACTAACCCTTGATGTACATATTCCCAACTAACCCTTGATGTACATATTCCCAACTAACCCTTGACGTACATACTCCCAACTAACCCTTGATGTACATATTCCCAACTAACCCTTGACGTACATATTCCCAACTAACCCTTGATGTACATATTCCCAACTAACCCTTGACTTACATACTCCCAACTAACCCTTGACGTACATACTCCCAACTAACCCTTGATGTACATACTCCCGACTAACCCTTGACGTACATACTCCCAACTAACCCTTGACGTACATACTCCCGACTAACCCTTGATGTACATACTCCCGACTACCCCTTGACATACATACTCCCGACTAACCCTTGACGTACATACTCCCAACTAACCCTTGATGTACATATTCCCAACTAACCCTTGACGTACATACTCCCAACTAACCCTTGACGTACATACTCCCAACTAACCCTTGACGTACATACTCCCAACTAACCCTTGATGTACATATTCCCAACTAACCCTTGATGTACATACTCCCAACTAACCCTTGATGTACATACTCCCAACTAACCCTTGACGTACATACTCCCAACTAACCCTTGATGTACATATTCCCAACTAACCCTTGATGTACATACTCCCAACTAACCCTTGACATACATACTCCCGACTAACCCTTGACTTACATACTCCCGACTAACCCTTGACATACATACTCCCGACTAACCCTTGACGTACATACTCCCAACTAACCCTTGATGTACATACTCCCGACTAACCCTTGACATACATACTCCCGACTAACCCTTGACGTACATACTCCCAACTAACCCTTGACGTACATACTCCCAACTAACCCTTGACGTACATACTCCCAACTAACCCTTGACGTACATACTCCCAACTAACCCTTGATGTACATATTCCCGACTAACCCTTGACATACATACTCCCGACTAACCCTTGACGTACATACTCCCAACTAACCCTTGATGTACATACTCCCGACTAACCCTTGACATACATACTCCCGACTAACCCTTGACGTACATACTCCCGACTAACCCTTGATGTACATACTCCCGACTAACCCTTGACATACATACTCCCGACTAACCCTTGACGTACATACTCCCGACTAACCCTTGACTTACATACTCCCGACTAACCCTTGACATACATACTCCCGACTAACCCTTGACGTACATACTCCCGACTAACCCTTGACGTACATACTCCCGACTAACCCTTGATGTACATACTCCCGACTAACCCTTGATGTACATACTCCCGACTAACCCTTGATGTACATACTCCCAACTAACCCTTGACGTACATACTCCCAACTAACCCTTGACGTACATACTCCCAACTAACCCTTGACGTACATACTCCCGACTAACCCTTGATGTACATACTCCCGACTAACCCTTGACATACATACTCCCGACTAACCCTTGATGTACATACTCCCAACTAACCCTTGACGTACATACTCCCGACTAACCCTTGACGTACATACTCCCGACTAACCCTTGACTTACATACTCCCGACTAACCCTTGACATACATACTCCCGACTAACCCTTGACATACATACTCCCGACTAACCCTTGACGTACATACTCCCGACTAACCCTTGACTTACATACTCCCGACTAACCCTTGACTTACATACTCCCAACTAACCCTTGACATACATACTCCCGACTAACCCTTGACGTACATACTCCCGACTAACCCTTGACATACATACTCCCGACTAACCCTTGACGTACATACTCCCAACTAACCCTTGATGTACATATTCCCAACTAACCCTTGACGTACATACTCCCAACTAACCCTTGACATACATACTCCCGACTAACCCTTGACGTACATACTCCCAACTAACCCTTGACGTACATACTCCCAACTAACCCTTGACGTACATATTCCCAACTAACCCTTGATGTACATATTCCCAACTAACCCTTGATGTACATATTCCCAACTAACCCTTGACGTACATACTCCCAACTAACCCTTGATGTACATATTCCCAACTAACCCTTGACGTACATATTCCCAACTAACCCTTGATGTACATATTCCCAACTAACCCTTGATGTACATATTCCCAACTAACCCTTGACATACATACTCCCGACTAACCCTTGACGTACATACTCCCGACTAACCCTTGACATACATACTCCCGACTAACCCTTGACGTACATACTCCCAACTAACCCTTGATGTACATATTCCCAACTAACCCTTGACGTACATACTCCCAACTAACCCTTGACGTACATACTCCCAACTAACCCTTGACGTACATATTCCCAACTAACCCTTGATGTACATATTCCCAACTAACCCTTGATGTACATATTCCCAACTAACCCTTGACGTACATACTCCCAACTAACCCTTGATGTACATATTCCCAACTAACCCTTGACGTACATATTCCCAACTAACCCTTGATGTACATATTCCCAACTAACCCTTGATGTACATATTCCCAACTAACCCTTGACATACATACTCCCGACTAACCCTTGACGTACATACTCCCGACTAACCCTTGACTTACATACTCCCAACTAACCCTTGACGTACATACTCCCAACTAACACTTGATGTACATATTCCCAACTAACCCTTGACGTACATACTCCCAACTAACCCTTGACGTACATACTCCCAACTAACCCTTGACGTACATACTCCCAACTAACCCTTGATGTACATATTCCCAACTAACCCTTGATGTACATATTCCCAACTAACCCTTGACGTACATACTCCCAACTAACCCTTGATGTACATATTCCCAACTAACCCTTGACGTACATATTCCCAACTAACCCTTGATGTACATATTCCCAACTAACCCTTGATGTACATATTCCCAACTAACCCTTGACGTACATACTCCCAACTAACCCTTGATGTACATATTCCCAACTAACCCTTGACGTACATACTCCCAACTAACCCTTGACGTACATACTCCCAACTAACCCTTGATGTACATATTCCCAACTAACCCTTGATGTACATACTCCCAACTAACCCTTGATGTACATACTCCCAACTAACCCTTGACGTACATACTCCCAACTAACCCTTGATGTACATACTCCCAACTAACCCTTGATGTACATATTCCCAACTAACCCTTGATGTACATACTCCCAACTAACCCTTGATGTACATACTCCCAACTAACCCTTGACGTACATACTCCCAACTAACCCTTGACGTACATACTCCCAACTAACCCTTGATGTACATATTCCCAACTAACCCTTGACGTACATACTCCCAACTAACCCTTGACGTACATACTCCCAACTAACCCTTGACGTACATACTCCCAACTAACCCTTGATGTACATACTCCCAACTAACCCTTGATGTACATATTCCCAACTAACCCTTGACGTACATACTCCCAACTAACCCTTGACGTACATACTCCCAACTAACCCTTGACGTACATACTCCCAACTAACCCTTGACGTACATACTCCCAACTAACCCTTGACGTACATACTCCCGACTAACCCTTGATGTACATACTCCCGACTAACCCTTGACATACATACTCCCGACTAACCCTTGACGTACATACTCCCAACTAACCCTTGATGTACATATTCCCAACTAACCCTTGACGTACATACTCCCAACTAACCCTTGACGTACATACTCCCAACTAACCCTTGACGTACATACTCCCAACTAACCCTTGATGTACATATTCCCAACTAACCCTTGATGTACATACTCCCAACTAACCCTTGATGTACATACTCCCAACTAACCCTTGACGTACATACTCCCAACTAACCCTTGATGTACATACTCCCAACTAACCCTTGATGTACATACTCCCAACTAACGCGACAAGCAGCAAAATCTCTCTCTGTTTCCTTCTTCCTTGATTCTACTGACATGCAATGAGAACAAACATCTTTCTGCTCCAATCCCCACAGTCGCCTGCTAGACACGATCAAAACCTCACATTTAAGAGGCAATAGACTTTGTTTGGAGTAGAAAAGAGTAAAAAAAAGTTTGTTTTTTTTAATTAAAAAAAATTAATATATTATTTTTTTAAATTAATATATAAAAAATATATAAAAATAAAACATTTTTTTAACATTATATATATATATATAAAACAATTAAAAAATAAAATATAATAAAATGAAAAAATAAAATAAAAAATAATAATAAAATAATAATTCTAAAAATAATTTTAAAAAAATCTTGCGTTTGACATAAAGATTTCCGTGTTCGATTTTTGATGCACCCAAAATCAACATACGAGTTGAAAATAGTAGCCCAAATAATTAAAATAATACACAAAATAATAATAATAATAATAGAAAAAAATCCAATGTTATTTGATGTTATCTGAGTGCAGTTCAAATAATATTAGTAGTTACAAGTATTTAACAAACAAACATTTCAAAGTATCTTAGTAAATAGACGAAACACGCACACGCAAAAACAAAACAAAACAAAAAAACAACTACAAAATTTTTTTCTTATGTTTTTTTTTTGTAAAAATGTTAAGCTTGTTAGTAGTAAGTAATTCACCCAAAGATTTTATTTATCTTAAATTTTTTTTTAATCATTACTATTTTCTTTTCTTTTTTTTTTTTTTTGCTGTCATTTTTTTTCCATATATATTTTTTTTTTTGGTGTCATAGATATCGGTTGTGAAGAGGGTATTAACTTTCACATGGTGGGGGAAGCCGTCAACATTCAACCCATGCTTACTAAACTTACAGAAAACAAACTGATATACCTTGCCAGTTCCACTGAGATGGTTTCTCTAATCAAGCCACAGTGATGGGAATTGAAGGTGTGTAATAAAAAGAAAGAAATAGACAAAAAAGACACTTGAATAAAATAAAGCAGCAACCGTATTACTTATTGCTATATATATATATATATATATATATATATATATATATATATATATATATATATATATTATTTCATGTATCTACATAAAATTTTATGCATCTATTTTCAGTGTTTACTTCAGCAGTGCTCATTACGCGAATAGAGCTAGGTAGTCAGTTATGCAAATATAGCAAAGCTACGCAGAGTCTTTCGCGTATCATCCTCACGAGTGTTAGTTAATAGCCTGATGAATCCTCGTGAGAATGAAACGCGGAAAATTCTGTGTAGCTTTGCTATATATATTTTCAAAACTTACTATATATATATATATATATATATATATATATATATATATATATATATATAGATATATTTAATTTAATCACATAAATTAATATACGAAAATATAATTTTACGCGTAAATTTTTAGTATTTACTTCAACAAAGCTCAATACATAAGTAGAGCTAGGTAGTAAGTTATAAAAATATATATAGCAATTGCCATATATATTTTTATAACTTACTATATATATGTGTGTGTGTATATATGCATGTGTGTATGTATATATGTGTATATATATGTATATGCATGAATATATATATATCTATATATACATGTATATATATATATAGATATATATATATAGATGTATATATACGTATGTATATATATGTATATATATGTATGTATATGTATATATTTATATGTGTGTGTGCATATATATATATATATATATATATATATATATATATATATATATATATATATATATGTAAAGCAAATCGCTATTTAATAGGTTTAATTGACTACGACAGTTTTCGTTCTTTTTTATCTTTTTATCTGGACGTATTTCACAATTAAAGACAATAAATAAATTTACAGAAAAAAATAAGCAAATAAATTAATAACATAAGTAAATAAATAATATTAAATAAAATTAATAAATGCATAACTACAACAATAAATTGATAATAAACTCACAGCCCCCTTCATGTCTGTTTCCCTTGCCAGAACGATTGATTATGTATGTGTGTGTGTGCTTGTGTGTGTGTGTGCAAACTCAAACGAATTAAACCTTTTCCTTATGACGATCACAAAGATCACAATGACCGAAACCTTTCGAGTCACAATATACAATCTGCCAACAAATACCAGTAAAATTACTCATCACGTCGAGAACATGACTAAGAAAATAATATAAAAAGAGAATACTGTAGTATTCAATCAAACCTGCCCCTCTCTCTCTCTCTCTCTCTCTCTCTCTCTCTATATATATATATATATATATATATATATATATATATATATATATATATATTGCCCTATATATTTTTCGCGCCTTTTAACGTCATCTTGTCTGGGTCATTTTGACATTTGCTTTTCTATTTTATATTTAATTCTATCACCATTTTATTTTTTTTTTTTTGCTCTTCTTCTTCACAGATTTTTCTTACTTACACTTTGTCTCGGCAGTCGTGTTAAACGCATATCTTATTTTTCTTTTATTAATATTATTGGAATTTTTTCACTTTTTCCTTGTACATATTTGTGAATTATTCCACAGATTTCGGCCTTTTGTATTATTTTGGACCATGTTCCAATTACACAATTTCCTTGGATTTTACTTGTAGGAATGGAAATTTAATTAACTTTCTTGGATTTATATTGTTGGATTTTACCGTCATTGGATACTTTACCGTTCATCAGACTATCCATTCACGTGAAATCACCTTTTTCTCCACCATATTCCCTCTGCTTAACTTTTTGTTATCAAATAAGATCTTTGACTTGTAGTTTCATCAAATACTTTTATAAGCAAAATCCGATCCCGCATTTTGCTAATTCCTACCCTCTGATGAGAAGGAAAGTATTCCTTCGAAACTTCGCGGATTGAGGACTATCCACTTATTAAGTGTTTCCTTTTCAGATTAAATATGTTTTTAACTCTTTTTCAAAGTCAGCCGATATGTTGATCCATTAAAATTTTTTTTTTTGTATTTCTAAAATTATCTTTAACTTTCTTTTCGTTATTTAAAAGCGTTTTGCAAAAACACTTTTGATGTGTATCTAAGTTTTTATTTTCTGGATATCCGATTTTTTCCTGTATGGCATGTAAGTTTTTGTCTGTCCATTATTATCTCTGAAGACGGGGTAAGGGGTTTTATATGATGACTTCGGTTTTATTAAAGTATGTTGTGAATTACCTCCAGAAACACATATAACATGTTTTGCTCCGAGCTTTAGGTTAAATTGCAGTATCATATAATTCTAAGCTGCAATTTTATTTATTTATAATTCTGTTGCAATTTATTTATATTCTTAAATAACGCTATAAAGGTTTGAATATTAAAACTGAGCTTTATTTTGTTTTGGAAATTGATTCTTATATGAATCGATCAGCGCTATATGAAGAATTGTTTTTTTTTTTTTGCATTGTTTCGTATCACACACACACACACACACACACACACACACACACACGCAGTTAAAATTATTTTTAATAATACAATCTAGTCCCAACAATATTTGGCAGTGAATTTATAGTCAATCTTTTACTTTAAAACGTTCTATTTTCGCCATGAAAAGATCTACGATAATTATTCCTGTTGTTTGAAAAAAAAAAAAAAAAAAAAAAAAAAACAAGCATCACATCATTCTATTGGCTACGATCCTTTCAAAAATATTAATAGTCCAGTTATATTTGAAAACAAAATGACTATGCAGTTCAACTTTTGGTCAGTTTCCAAAACTGGGCCCACATCTTCATGGAAGCTGATTATACCAAAATGCTTCGACTCACATGGACTCTATGTTGAAAAGTTCATTATATATATATATATATATATATATATATATATATATATATATATATATATATATATATATGTGTGTGTGTGTGTGTGTGTGTGTGTGTATAAAAAAATTCCAATAATACAAGTATATTTTTAAATAACATTTGTGTTATTTTATTGATTGTATGGTATGTCTTACACGTGTTTCATTGGATGGTATATATTGAGCAAACAACTCATCAGAGACCCATATAAATCCATAAGAAATAAACTGATCACACACACACACACACACACACACACACACACACACACACACACACACACACATATTACAAATAAAAAGGTCATTTTCATTTACTATTTACTCTAATGCCAAAATAAAATCCACCACTATCTCTTCCATCCTCGAATCAGCCTCCTCCAACTAATTCATCCAGCAGCTACTTTTACTCACCACAATCCAAACATGGCTTCAAAAATACACAATTCACTTCACCCATCATCAAAAATATATTGACCTTCACTCTAGCAACATACGCCAGCATCTATACCATCTCCCATCAACAAAGTGGGCATCTGTGAAATCCCCACTCCCCCAAAAAAGAATACATTAAATAGTAAACAAACAAAACTAACCACTATTGATATTGGACGACCCAACACCACTACCTCGTATCCATCTCATTTTTCCCCCTTTTTTTTTCTCGTTTCTTTCTATTTTTTATTTTGCCCCCTTTTTTCCTCATCCTTCTCTTCTCATGACCTGACTTCACATTGACAGAAATTGAAAGAAACTGGTAGCAGCCTAATGAATAACTACTCTCACTGTCCCCAAACACTTATCACTCTTCCTACGTCCTGTTTTCACATTCTCCCCAACCGAACTTATTTCCTCCCACTTTCACTCCCTCAAGCATTCACTATATTTAAAAAAAAAAAAAGAAAAAAAAGTCTACTTTATAAAATTCATTCTATAACTAAGGCAGGTTATGGGTTGAAAGTGAAAACTTTAAGTGTGTTTTTCTCTTAATACTCATACGGAGTCATTTTATAGCTTATTCCTTCATTCCATACACACACCGATCTCTTTCTCTCTCTCTTTTTCTTCTTTCTTTCACACACACACACACACACACACACATACACACACACACACACACACACACACACACACACACACACACACACAGCATTCTTGTTAAACAAAACAGGATTCTACTACTTAAAATGTCAAGGTATCACGAACGTTTTTGATTCTTCATAGAGTCGTCATAAGGTGATTTAAATTATATATATATAACTACTTCATTTACTCACATAAAATTAATATACGAAAGTATAAATTTATGCGTAAACTTTAAGTATTTACTTCAACAGTGCTCAATACATAGGTAGAGCTAATTAGTAAGTTATAAAATATATATGGCGATTAAGCAACACTGAATATTCCGCGTTTCATCCACCCTAGGATAGTGGATGAAACGCGGAATATTCAGTGTAGCTTAATCACCATAAAGAATCCTAGAGTGGATGAAACGCGAAATATTCAGTGTAGCTTAATCGCCATATATATTTTATAACTTACTATATATATATATATATATATATATATATATATATATATATATATATATATATAGTGTGAACGTGTGTTAAAATCAATTATGCCCTTCATATAAATAGCAACAATCAATCCGACAAAATTACCCATTTTAATTCCTTTTGACGGATTGATTGTTGTTATTTTTTTCTGAGGAGTTAAGGGCATAATAGATTCACTAATTGATATAATAATTAAGTGACTGATTTTGAGCTACGAAACAGATACTGCCAAGAATTGTATAAATCGACTGATTTAAAGGAATAAATTATAAGATGATCAACATCATGAATTTTGGAATATAAATTTTTTGTCATTCATTATATATATATATATATATATATATATATATATATATATATATGCATAATATAATCATTATTTAAAATCAATATTTTATCTTGTGGTAAAAAAGAGCTTATATATATATATATAAATAAATATATAAATAAATATATATATATATATATATATATATATATATATATATATATATATATATATATATATATATATATATATATAGGCTTAACAAAATAATCATGATGCTATTATTTCGTCTTGAGAAATCCTTTTGGTATAACCCAGCCTCTGATTGAAGAATAATTGATCAAAAATGTAAAAGCAATTCCAACACACCTGTGAATAAATGCTGACCCACTCGTTCCTAAAGAGAAAAGTGCGTTTAACATCCGGTAACAGGCGAGTTGAATTTCACCAACTGAAACAAAAAGAGAGAGAGAGAAAAAAAGACAGTAATTAGTTTAATAATATTATTATCCATATATAATATTCTGCTTGTTCCTTCCATATTTAGTCCATACGTTATAATTTAAAAAAAAAGCAAACTGTTTCAAAAAAAAAAAAAAGGGGGCTAAATTCACGAGTTACCCCCCTTTGATGTAGCCTCGTTTTCGAATATTATAAAAATAATAATATATGTATATGATCGTTGTTGCTATAGTGTGAGAAAGGAACGCGTAGAAATTTTGATATGCAGCGGTTCTTCACCAAAGAAATATGTCAGCAAAACGTTAGTTAAAAACGGGAACATTCGACAGAAACAGGGCAAAATTTAAGAAATTTTGCTTTAAAAAGGCTAATCTGGCAAACCTGGACAAGAATATGAGAGTGACCTCCCTTTGATGTAACTGCGTTTTCGAATATCATAAAAATAATATACGGTCATAGTTGAAATATTGTAAGAAATAAACTCCTACTAATTTCAATGTGCAGCAGTTCTTCCCTAAGAAAGAAATCAGCGAAACGTTATATAAAAAAGGAAACATTCGAAAGAAACAGGGCAAAAAAAGAACATTGTCTGCCAAAAGCTGCCGGATTGAAGGAGTAAATAAAAGATTGTCTCTTTCAATGTGATTTTATTATTTGTATTGAACTATGTAGCACAATATTACGTTTTGAGTATTTATTAGTTTATTTCATTTGAGTCAGTTCTATGTTTAAAATACGTTGGCCACTATTTTCATAGAAATATTAATATACTTATAGTTGCTATGCATTATTGTTTTTTCTGTCCAAAAAACTAATTTCTTTGCTATCCAGAAAAATATCAGCTTTATAAAAACGTGTTTTATTGATTAAATATATTTCTAATTCTGTGGAATTTCCATGGGTCACACCAGTATATATAATCTCTATATAAATAAAATGAACTCATTTTTCCCGTCTGATTTTGACATTAATAGGATTAAAAATCAAGATATTTCATGCAAATATAATATGCACAAACGGCAGAACAATATCTGAGGTGTGTTATAGGCTTATTATTTCTCAAATTCCTCGATAATCTTAGATTTCTATACTTTTTCTGTTGAGAAGTCACGGCCAAAATCGGTTAAGATCAATGGAAGTGGTAAAATATTTTCTCTCTAATAAATTCCTCCTCCCCCTGCCACCACTTAACACCATTTGGGGATCGTTCACAAGGAACAGTTGAGAAGAGAACACCGGTTTGGCTTCGTAGTTCTTTCATGTGAAGTTATTTAAAATCACTAAACTAAGCTGCAGTGCTCTGTGGCGTAGTGGTTAGCGTGCTGGACAATTCACATTATATTTTCACGTTCGCGCCGACCTACCGTAGTCGTTTTTTTTTTTTTTTTTTCCTAAACAACTGGAATGGACTTTTCTTGGTGGCCGAACTGTTAACGTTGCAGATGTTTTTTTGTTTGTTTTTTTTCACACTTTATTTTCCTACTTTTACTCATGACTCCAGGTTTGATCCTTCCTACTTACCTACCATAACATTTTTTAAAACTCCCCCCCCGTCCCGGAAACAAACACTCGGGCAACGCCGGGTACCCCCGCTAGTAATATACTAAAGCATTTTATGCTCATACACACACTATTATCTTTTGCACACATTAAAAGAAAATGAGATCGCCCATGCAGCAGGAATGGTGATCAGTGATTAATCTGGTGTCACCAAAGTAAAAATTCCAACTTTACTCATGTTAACATAAATTGTTCCACGATCAAATGATATCGTTCCCTCGACCAAACAGATGCCTTGACAGAGTTCAAAATAGACTTCGTAGCCTAGAGAGGGACGCCCTTTTCTCTTCCATACAACCTCTTTCCCACAGAAGAGACGTTGCAAGCCTGTCTCTGCTTTATCGTTATTTTCATGGCAAGTGCTCGTCTGAGCTCCAGTCTATGGTCTCCCCTCGCCCGACTTTCACGACAAACACTCATCTAGCTGAAACTGCTATCAACAATTTCCCCCACTAAACCTAAATGTAGATTCCATGAACAAAGCTTCTTTCTTAGAACTGCACGCCTGTGGAACTCTATGCCGTTTTCCTGCTTTCCAACTGACTACAATATGGCCGTCTTCAAGTCCAATGTAAAAAAATTCTTGATGAGCTGTTCCCCTTAAGTAATTCAATTTACCAAATTTCCACTACCAATGATTACTACGTCATTTTCCTATTGACCACTGTATACTCATTGACCCTTATCCTTGAGTGGCCCCTGGGTTTTGATAAGTGGTGACTCCTTTGTAAAAAAAAAAAAAATGACAACGTCCAAAAAAATGTCTCCAACCTAATAGGTCCCACACTATCAACCAAGCTCTAACCTCTGTCTCATCGCCAACATGTTGCTTCCCTGTGCCTGTTTTACAAGCATTTTAATGTTTTCTTGACGTAAATACTCCCGAAAAACCCGACAAGCAGCAAAATCCCACCCCTACACTGTAGAGATCTCTAGATGCCAGAAAGCCTTTTACTCTAATAGCTTCTTCCTTCGAACTACTAGACTTTGGAATTCCCTCCCGTATCCCTGCTTCCCAGATTGTCCTGACATGCAGAATTTCAAGTATAATGTAAAACAGATATCTTGTTGCTTAACTACCCACATAGAGTCCCAGTAGATTTAGTCTCAAATAGTAGCCCCCACCCCGCCTATCCAACTGGTACTGTGGTTTGGCGTCAAATAACAGTAATAAAAAAAATTAAAAATAAAATTTGAAAAACAGCATTAACTCCTATTATAGTCTTCAATTTAAAATGAGTTATTCGCTCTTTGTTATTTCTTTTTGTTTTGGGTAATTATTTGAACAAGCAGTCATCAGGTTCGGACTAAGTTATTTTGGGAATAAATTGTAAAGAACTGTATGTAAAAGGAAACAAAGTGGGAAGAGGACTGATAAGCGTAGAAGACTGTGTAGAAGGCACACAAAAAAAAAAGAAGATTTTGGAAAAAAGTACATAAGTCAGAACACAGGAAGACTGATCACTAGGGCTAGGACAGCAGCATATTCTTTTCATTGTTTTGACTCTCGAGTGTGTATTTGTTGATATCTTGTACGCTTTTATAAACAGTGATGTGGTCTTCAGTTGATTAACTGTGTCTGTGTCGGATATATACTCGAGAGACAAAACAATGAAAAGAATATGCTGTTGTCACAGCCCTACTGATCATCTCAGCGAGAGACACCGTCAAGAACAATAATACAGGATATGATGAAACCAGAAACAAAAAGACAAGAAAAGCAAGGCGGGAAGAGAAAGAGCTACATGCACGATTCATCAGAATTACAAAAAAGAAGAATCATGAAAACATGTGGATGTGGCTAAGAAAAGACTCATTATCGCCACTATTTTTTATGATAGCTATGACGCCACTCAATTACATACTTAGAAAATGTAATTTTTTTTTTTCATATAAAAACCGTTAGCAATAGACAGAAGCTAATAAGCTAATTAGGAAATGCATAAAACTTAGAAACAGCACGCTAGTTAGCCAATAATACAGAACCCTGAAAATGTGACTGTGATACATGTTTATTCACACAATTCTGAGGCAGCACGTTCAGGATTGCAGAACACAATGCGAAAGGAGATTGCGGTACATCTCTATGCAAACACTAGTATGATTATGCATAGGGTCTAATGTGAATGTATATCATCACAGGTTTGGTCTGTTCAGCCGCAGCACAGGGCAGTATTTAAGCATTGCGGTAAGGCAAGAACCACAAAATAATCTGTATATAACAGAAGCAATTGTTACATTCTGGCGAATAGAGAGCATATCTAATCCAAGCAGACCATATACTCCAGAGGGAACAAGGTCACAGCAGGGAGTATGTAGTATATATCTGATGGCACAACGCTGTAGACACTCAAGAGAATCAGAGAACATCTTGTCAACCCTGGCGAACACTGGGGACCGTATTCCAAGTAAGGACCAATCATTGCCTTATAAAGTCTAGTCAGCAAATGTCAGTCATGAGGAATTTGGGAGCTCAGGATATGCAACATGTAAAGCTCCTTATTAACTCTATTGGATGTATAAGACAAGTGGTTGTTAAATCTGAGATTGCTAGATGTTATTACTCCCAAATAGTTATGACATTTTGAGATACCTGATAGAAGTTTACTGGCACAGAAGAAAGAATAAACTACCTCATGTACATGGATGGCATGAAGCTGTTTGCAAAATAAGCAAAAAAGAACTGGAAAACTGATAAATATAACCAGAATGATCTGCCAGGACATTGGAATGGAATTTGCAATGAAAAGTGTGCACTACTAGAGATGATAAAGGGAAAACAAGAGAGATCAGAGGGTTTAGAACTGTCCAACCAAGAGAAGATGAGAGCGCTCGGTGAACATTACACTTACAAACTGTTAAAATGTTTTTGATTACTGGTAAGGGTATGATGCCAATGATTTCGACAATCATTTTTATAAACACAATTATGACAACCAACCAATCAGAAGCTTCGAACGTTATAAAAAATATCGAACTTTGGATTCAATTCAATTTGTTGTCAACCTGTCTCAAAACGACTGAATCGTGACTACATTGATTCTTCGCGGCCATCTTTGTTACTAAGAATTATTCAACACTCAAAATCGTGACTGCATTGATTCCTTGTCGATTTGATTTACTGCCGCCATCTTTGTTTAACATAATGTCGCAACACTTAACACAAACATCTAGGGATTCTGGAAGCAGATACCAATTCTAATCAACTCAGATCTAATTAAAGGAATAAACACCTGTGAAGTATCGCTAATAAGGTATTCTGGACCATTTATAGGCTAGACCAAAGAAGAACAGGCATCTTGATCAGAAGACTAGGAAACTAATGACTATGCACAATGCATTTCACTCTAAAGACGATACTGACCGACTCTACCTGAAAAGGAACGAAAGAGAAAGGGGACTGATAAACATAGAAGGCTGTGTGGAAGGCACAAAAGAAGACTTGGCAAAGTACATAAGTCAGAACACAGAAAGACTGATCACCGTAGTGGTGAGAGACTTTGCCAAGAAGAACAATACAAGAAACGATGAAACCAGAGGCAAAAAAAGAAAAAGGGGAAGAAAAAAAGAGCTACATGCCCGATTCATTAGAATAACAAAAGAAGAGAATCATCAAAACACCTGTTCATTTTTAACTATTTCTTATCTCTCTAATGATAGCTGAAACGGTAAGGACAAAGGCTGAAGCACTAAATGTTTTGGTTTCGATTCTAGCTTATGGCACCCAAGTACTATTTTTATTTTTTCAAATTCTTAATTCACTACTTAATATTAGGTACAATATAAATGGAGGCTTTATGATAATAAATACGAAAACTGCATAAATTAAAATATCATAGTAAAAAAATGTGTAAACAAACATAACAAAAATCTAAAAAAAAACAGAAAAGTAGGGGGTGGGAGGGAACAAAAGACAGAAAGAAAAATTTTTAAAAGGAAGAAAAAATAGTCTTACCTAATAAATCAGCACCATAGCTATTATGTCCAAGATGTTCAAAAAATGAAGATAGGACTGGAAGAAGTACCATATGGACATAGTTGAGACTGGTGGCGCCACGGGTAATCGTGCCCTTCACATGGCTAAAACGACCCCGGTTAAGATTGTCCATCAAATTGGCCAGGTCTGCTGCTGCGTTATTGAAGAATGGTAAGAAATGGGCACGGATAATCTCTGGACTGTTTTTCACCACAGACCTTTGAAAAAAGGAAATTAAAATGATAAAATTTTAAAAGAATCAATATTTGAAGGTAATTTATTTTTTGCTTTATTCTTTATCAAACCAATTGCTTTGGTAGAAGATTGTAACGTTTTCATAAGTAAAAAAATATCGTTGAGAGGAAGAGAGAGAGGGGGGGGAGAACGAGAGGGAGAGAATCTAGGGCCAGTGTTACAACTTGCCAAAAGGAAAAAAGCATTCTGGAATATATAGTTGCCAAAAATAAAACTTGATGCTCAGTCGTTCTTGGGGAGAATTTCTATTTCAGCTTTTCCTTTGAGACAAAACCAAAGATGGACCAGATATGTTTTCCGATTGGCCAGATATTGAAACCCCAAATAAATATTATTCATCCTTTGTGTTGTAAAGGTATTTATGTGCATTATTGTCCCGTCATGAACAGTATTTAAATTAAATACACATAAAACAATCTTTAACTAGACGGCCATAGATACACGTATATACACAGCCTCAATCACCGCCTCCATACAAGCCAGGAACTGGGAGCATGCCTTTTCTACAAGTGCCGGTGGGAGCTTGGCGAATACTCAGCAGATAGCAACGATCAGGCTGTTTTTGATGTTGTGGGAGGTCATGTTGGTGATGCTCTCTATGTATGACCAAATGAAGTAGTCCGACGGGTTCAGGGCGAGGGATAATAGGGGTGGGGCAGTGAGAGAAGAGTACAAAGTTGTAGCACTCCTTCTGAAGCCAAGCCTGGGTCTCTTTGGACTTGTGAACCAGCACCGAACCTGCTGCCATACCCAGGGTGTACCAGCGGCCACCTCAATGCCCCAGAGGATCATCACACTCTTCAGCACATCCAGGTACACTTTGACGTTGACTTTCAAGCCAACTTCGGAGATGGGAGGTGGCATGATGTGGGCCTCACTTGAAACCACACCAAAAACCATAACCGTGGCCAGAAACTTTGTTTTCATCACCCTGGGCACGTTCCTGTTATTTGTGGCAATCCAGCGATGCATTTTGAGGGTGTTGGTAATAGTCCTGTTGTCGTAACTTGGATTGGTAGAGAGCATGAGTTGTACAGCGGCGCATCTCCAATCTCACTTGTTGAACATTATATCACTTTCAGGTATGATAAAAGGCTCCTATCACTCTTGGGACTTGTACACAACTGGCCAACTAGTAGATGGCCTGCAACAACAAAAGAAAATCGGTTTTCATCAAACAGAAATGGAATCATGTCATCTTTTCTAGGGCGAGAATTTTATCGTTCCACCTTGTATTAGACAATCACGATTTCAGCAGATAATCCCAGATAGGTAAGGGCCCAGACACTGTACTAAACAACTAATCTTTCTATACTGGCTAAGATTGGGCCCATGTGAATTACTAACTAAATAGATTTCTGGTTAAAAAAAGATGAGGAAGACCAAGAATTAACTGGAAACAGACAATTGAGAAAGATTTGATCGCAACAGGAAGAAACTGAAAGGATGTTGTTGATCTGAGTCAGACCGAAAACAATGGAATAATTTGACCGTCTCATGCGTCGCATGATGTGTGAATGCCTGAGTCTATGTCTAAAATCATGTTCGTCTATAGAAAAAAGAAAGAAAAAAAAAGAAAAAAACAGGTGTCTGAGGAATGAATTCATCCACTTACCTGGCATCTACTGCCTGGACCAATACTTGTAAACACCTCACTGAAATATTGACATCATGGCCAAATGCATTTATTTTACTTCTAAGAGACTGGGCCAGTTTGCAGAACAAGCTGTAAAGATATAGAAAAAGCCAAAAAAAAAAAAAAATGATAGTTATTTTTTTCTTTGGAAAAAAAAAAAAATTATAGTTCTTTTTTTTCTTCGAAAAAAAAAATTATAATTATTTTTTTTCTTCGAAAAAAAAAAATATTATAGTTATTTTTTTTCTTCGAAAAAAAAAAATTATAGTTATTTTTTTTCTTCGAAAAAAAAATTATAGTTATTTTTTTTCTTTGAAAAAATAAAATAAATTCTTTTAAAACAAATTAACTGAAGAATAAAGTCTTCAAAGAGTGCCTTAAATGTTTATTGATAAGTTAATTGCAAATTACGGTTAATTAGAACAACGAAAATGGAAGATTTTTCAAACATAATCGTAATTTTAACCTTAGGAAAACAAACGTTGATTAATTCGGATTTAGCATAATATACACGTTATTATACAAGTTCAATCAAAAACTCGTGATCAATATTATGTACTAATAAGAGTGGAGTCGGCAAAAACTATACAGTGAAGGAGGATGGGAGTTATAGATAGAATTTAGCAAGAATGCATCACTTGAGAAGTTAATTGCAAATTACGGCTAATTAGAACAGTTAAAAAAACTGTTTTTTAACAACCCTCTCCTAAAAATGAACAATATATATATATATATATATATATATATATATATATATATATATATATATATATATATATATATATATATAGGATAATAAAAGGGTTAAAAAGTTCGACGATATGAATTTAAAATGGAAAGAAAGAGATAAAATGCTTGACGATTCATCTGTTCCGTGGGTTTTATTCAAGAGATTCTAGGCTTGAATATAATTATGTGTTTTTATGTGTTTTCAAATGTAAAGTATTTCGTTTCGGCTTCCAGTTAGTGACGGATAATCAGGATAGAAATATGGATCATTTTGTCATCTTCTTTTTGTAGTTATTTCAGTCATAAATTGGTTTGTATGCTGTTTCAGTTTCCAAATAATGTCGGGTCATCAGGGGAGTATATGCATCTGATGACCCGTCAAAACCGCAGGGAAACTAATGTAAGATTAACCCAGCTTTATTGTATAATGATAGATTTTTTTTTGTTTATTATTATTATTATTATTCATGTACGTTAACGTTTAAAAAATATCTTTTATTCACCCCAAACAAGGCACATCTGCAACTGAGACATACGGGACTACTGTGATTAGGGCCAGATTAATAGGTTGTGGGTGATTAGGCCGCAAAATGTTTGTTCACATTACATTTAAGTTTCTGCATGTTTCTACAGTTGGGGAAACAAGGTGTAGGGAGGGAATTCCAAAGGCAAACTGTCCGAGGAAAGAAACTATTAGAGTAAAAAGTTTTCCGGCATCTGTGCTCATTTTTTGCATTAAATACTAATCCTATTTAATCTCTATTACGCCCTAACAGTGCATTGAACGGATATCATAATACTTAGTTCGCTGCACCTTATCATTATCATCTTTCAATCAGATCGATCCAGTAGATTTTTTTTTTGGGGGGGGAGAAAACTTCTAGAGTAAATGTGGTATTGTGGTAACTAATCCTTAATAATCTCTAGAGGAGGTGACGGTGATTCAGTGGTTAATGGCACGGACTAATAACCTGAGTGTCCCAAGTTCGAATTCAATTCGTTCCACAAAAATCAATATCACTTAGGATGTTAGTAATCTTAACGTGCCCCCCCCCCCCGCCATAAGTACTTGATGTCTTTTTAGAAAGAATTAGAATTCTGACTAGAATAATATCGGGGAAACCAATGCGATATGTTAATCTCTGGCTGCGCATGGAACAGATGCTATGATACTTAGTTCGCTGCACCTTGTCATAGCAAAGGCCCATACAAGGTTTCAGCCAGATTGGCCGAGTAGTTTCTTATAAAAAGTAGAAAAGACAGACAGACAGACAGACTTACAGAGAGAAATATAATATAGATAATTTTTGAAACTTCAAACAAGACAAATTACTACTAAAGAATAAGGGGCTACTATGATCGGGAGGCACAGAGATATCGGAAGGAAACTTGGATAGCTAGATGGGCGGCAGCAAGTTGTTTGTTCACATTACATTCAAATTTCTGCATGTTTAGTATCGTAAGGGAGTAAGAAGGGAATTCCTAAAGCAAGTAATATTTGGAAAGAAGTTATCAGAATAGAAAGTCTGGGAATGTCAACGGGACTAGCCAGGCAATATTTAATCGGCCAGACTGCTTCTCCTTGAGGGGCACCGGCTTGAATCCACCGCCCCCACGCCCACCTTCTGACTTTCCATTGCATCTCTCTGTGTTGGCAATGAAGTAAATAATAGCTACAAGAGTAGAAAATCTTCCGGCATCTGGGGGACTTCCACAGTGAAAAGGGGTGGGGTTTTGCTGCCAGTCGGAGTATTTTTGTTGAAGGGTATTTCGGGTGCGGTAAGTTCACAGGGTGCGTGCAATGTTGTACTTACGTTGCTGTCATCTCTTTTTCTTTGCTCGATGCCATGCCAGATGAACTTGGAGAAGTTGGTGAGGCAATGAAATATAAACGATGGGCATGGAAATATCGTTCAACAAAGGGAAGAACCACCTGGAAATTAAAAATTGATGCAACCAAAGTGGAAACCAAATGATTATAAACTTTTTTTTTAAACACAGCAATAAATTAACGCAGCAAACAATAATGAATAAATGTAAACTTTTAAAATCCTAATTTATTTATTTTATTGCGGACGATTATTATCCTCATCTTTTCTGTTGATGTTATTTCACAACGTTTCGGCCAACTATTCCTCTGGCCTTCGTCAGGTGGTAACCGCAACAGAATAAGAACTCCGAATCTCCTAACTGCATTCTCAGCAATTACTGACATCCATAGTTGTTGTCGTCTCACCACGTTTTTGGCCAAATAATACTCATCTCAATGATGAATTCCAATTAAGTAATATATATACCATTCGGTACGGACCCGACCATGGAAGATCAGATAATAAAAAATAAATATGGATTTATAAGATCAAAAAATCCAACATTGATCGCCCTTCGGGGCCCATGGCGCAGTGGATAGAGACGTTGAATCTCTACGGTTCCATTGTCTGAAGATAGCGGTTTCAATCCTACCCAAAGCCGGACAGAGGCTTACTTGGCCAAAAACGTGGTGAGACGACAACAACTACGGATGGCAGTAATTGCTGAAAATGCAATTAGGACATTCGGAGTTCCTATCCAGTCATGGTTTCCACCTGACGAAGGCCAGAGGAATAGTTGGCCGAAACGTTGTGAAACAACAAGTAAAAGATGAGGATAATAGTCCGCAATAAATAAATAAATAAATAAATGATACTCATCTTAATAAGCATTCTAATTAATTAACTAATATAGATAGAGATATAGATTGGTTTAACTTTTAAATATTACAGCTCAGTCTGGCTTTGCTCAGGCTCAATGTATTGTTCATAACTTTATGTGCATATATATATATATATATATATATATATATATATATATATATATATATATATATATATACCATTAGCATATAAGCGACGCTCTTTGTGTAAACAAATCGAGCGGAGGTATTTCGGACGATATCAAAACATCGTTAAACTCACTACTCGTTCAAGCAGCCGCCAATAGCGTAATGGTTAGAAGCCTTGACTGCCGTGTAAACGGTCGGGTTTCAATCCTGGCTTGAGGTAGTTGCCTGTCTAGCCGCACTGATGAGCTGTGAAACAGCGAAACAGTACTGTATGTGGATGACTATATATATATATATATAAATATATATATATATATATATATAAATATATATATATATATATTTCTGCAATAAATAAAATTAATAAATAATACTCATCTTAATAATGAATTCCAATTAAAATTTCAAAATCTTATTTCAAAGAAAAAATAATTTGGTAAAAAAAACCAAAAAAAAAAACCCGCATAATTAAAAAATAACTGCAAATACTAAAACGAAAGTAGAATGATTCCGGGCAATATCGGGTAGATATAGCTAATAATTTATTGTTTACATAGATATTTAGGTGTCTCTACACATTCATGAGTATGTTTCAGTCAGTAGTTATAAATAACTACGGACTTTGGTCTCTAGTTGGTTATAACTAGTTGACTGAAACATACTCATGAATGTGTAGCGAAACCTAAATGTTTATGTAAAAAGATTATCATATATATTAGAATTTTCAGAATATGAGAGATGATATAACTATTTTCACAGTCGAACAGCTTACATGAGCCACGAAAGCCAACAAACCGGAAGTCCAAGACTCGAGTTTCGTACTCATTTCAGCTCATCAGATGAACACATCCGAACTCAGGATTCGAAACCTGAATCTCTTGAATGTGAGGCAAGTACCCTGCTTCCTGGGCAACCACGGCATACACAAGAAAGTCTATTACTTAACACATATCAAGCAAACCGTGGCGAACTCCGACTATGGAATGTCATCTCAAACAATGGGTGTGGTCATTAAACCACTGAGGACCCAAGTCGATGTCTCACAAGTAGGATTTTTACACTCAGTAGGACGATGCCATCCAATAAGTTAACCCAGCGAGTTAATTAATATTATAATTTTCAGAATGTGAGAAATAATATAATTATTTGCACAGTCAAATGAGTCATAATGAATAGCTCTTATCCTCAGAGGAAAGTAGTTAGCAAAATGATATTCATAGACGTTCATATATATATATATATATATATATATATATATATATATATATATATATATATGACTACTTCATTTAATCACATAAATTAATATACAAGAGTATAAATTTATGCATAAACTTTAAGTATTTACTTCAACAGTGCTCAATACGTAGGTAGAGATAGATAGTAAGTTATAATATATATATGGCAATTAAGCTACACAGAATACTCATAAGCCTGATGAATCCTAGCGTGGATGAAACGCAGAATAATATATATATATATATATATATATATATATATATATATATATATAAAATAAAAATTTTGATATTGAAAATTATTTTCAAATTTTCAAAAAAACCTTTTAAACTGGAAAGAAGGTATACAAAATGATAATTATTCGACAAGAAGTACAAATAAAACGAGAAAAACCCTTATTCCATGGAGTTTCGGATAATGCACTTCTTCTCATCAGAGGGAAGAGGTTCGCAAAATATACAATAAATTTTGCAGGTTAATGCATTAAAGGAAACAATTAATATGAAGTTTATCATATTTGCATAAAAGTCATTTAACAGTTTATAGGGATTCAATTTGAATGGTAAAATAAGAAATAGTGTGTTTGTGTGTGTGTGTGTGTGTGTGTGTGTGTGTGTGTGTGTGTGTGTGTGTGTGTAAAAAATATATATTCTTCTATATATTTTTCATGAAAAGTTCAAATTTTCAAAGTAAAAGTTCAATTACACTTCTGAATATTTTTGAGATGAGGATTGGTTATTCATATTATTTGGATTCTTTGGACTACTGTTCTCATCTTGAGTATGATTTTCACAACGTTTCGGTTGATCTAACCTCCGACCTTCTTCAAGTATATCTTGTCGAACTCGGGAATGTTTTTGTTGGACTCAGGAATGTTTCTGTCAAACTCAGGAATTTGGGCAGAATTTCGAACGGAACCCTGTATTTACTTTACAAGGGTAGCATGCTCTTGTTCTGTCAGCCATGACTGGATAGAGGTCCTAAGTAATTCGCAATTGTATTTTTTTTTATTGCCCACACTGAGAATTGAACCTTCAACCTTCCAGAGAATATCACTTTTACAACTGATTTTTCCAAGTACTCTAATCACTGCACTGCGCCATGTGTCCTTGTGGACTATAGGAAGAAAAGCTCAATGAATGTTAATTTTTAACAATAGAGCATATACAAATAGATAATAGAATGCGAAATCCCAATAACTATTTCTTTATCAATGTTTCAAAGTTTAAAAGACCCATAAAAATTACGGCCCGTTTCGTACGTGCGCAAACAACCAGCAACAAGACAAGTAATATTAATCACCAATCGTCTGAAAACGGCGGAAAACATAAAACTCACTTTGCCAAAGAATTTGACATCTTCTGTTGCTTGAGAATAGCTCTCTCTGCGACTGAAGCGGCTGCTTGGCTTTGTCTGTTGCATGTTTACCGATGCCTTGTCAAGATATTCAAGAAGTTTCTGCAGCAAGCTGTAAGCAAAGCGCTTCTCTGTAGAAGAGCCGAGTGCGTTTCCATCAGCGTCTTTGCCATGCCGGGAAGATGCCTCATGCGCATGTTTCGATATATCACTGCCACTGTGGGGGAAAAATTGAACAAAAAAAAAAACAAAAAAAACACAAATTTAATTCAAGATAAAAATCACAGTTAAAAAAAAAAAAAAATGCTTGTTCGAAATAATAACAAAAATCCAAACTCGAACATTGGAATTTCAAATAAGAACCGATACATTATCTATTTGATTGTTATGTCACAATTAGTAACGTCACATAAAACATGAACTTTCATGATTCCTCGATCCATTGATCCGCCATTATTATTTTTTAATTTTAACTTAAACAAGATAAGTAACTAATAGTTTAAGTTCTTTAATCAAATTGAAGACACTCTTAAGTGGGCTGCTTCAGTAAGACAAACTGCTGTTACCTCCCCTGTTTATTATTTAAGTAAAACTATTTTCTTCAAAAGCAATTTTCATTAATAAGTAATTTTCTACTTTATTATTTTTTCGTAATTTTTGGATATGTTACTAATTTCGACATGGCAATTATTAGATAGCATTTATTTTAGCTTAAATTCAATTTTTAGGTTTTCGTTATTATTCCGAACAAGCATCTCCTTATTTCCGTCGTAAAAAAATAAAACATTCACAGCAAGAACTCGTCCCTATACCACAACTGCAAAGAACTTTCATTTCCACCTCTGTGTGTTTCAAAAAACGAACGAAATTTCCATGAACAGGGTTTATTTTCTAAGAACTCATCTGTGATAAACGTTGCCACAGGATTGCTTCCCTGAGGCCTACAACATGGTTATCTTCAAGCCAATAAATGCACTAAACCGTCCTGATAAGTCATCAAAATTTGTTCATTCCATGCAGTATTATGTTATTAACTTTCCGGAAAATACTGGTTAGTCTTGCAGGTAGTTGATTATGATGATTATTGGTGTTTTGATGGAAAAATGTTATCGATACAAAATGTAACTTGATGGATGAAATGTCATTCTGGTAATTATGTTTTCACTAAGAATGAACAAAAATAAACAAAGATACGTGACAAAGGTAAATCATACGACTTGTTTCTTGGTCATGTGGAGTTGATGAAATAAGGAATTTTAGATTTACACATATGAAGTTAGCTAAGCCGGTCTGTAATAAAGAGAGTTGTCGAGAAATGTGTTAGTGAACAAACGTGTGGACGACCCCGTTGGAAGAACCAGTGAAAATGTATAAATGAGATTCAGTGTGCCAAACCCTGACAAGTGAATCTACAAGACGAATAAAAGTCATGTAAACTGTAACTTGTTGTTATGGCATCCTTTCAAGGTTTGGACAAATTAGAAGGTATGTGGTCCTTTTGGCTTGAGAAGCAGACATATATGTTGTAAGAAAAGCTGTCTATAAAAGCTTGTGTCACATTTGTTAACTACATGTATTTATGAAGAAGTAGCCACACTCAGAATAAACATTATATATATATATATATATATATATACATGCAAGACACAATGAATATTTCTATACTCTGTATACATGCATTCATTAGATATCAAAGACACTACTATATAGACCGCTAGATGATACATGAGCTCATATAATATATATTGACACATGAAAGAAATATAGACACGTATATATGTTACACAACGCTGGAAACAGCAAAGGGAAGAACCAGTGAAAATGTAAAAAGAGATTCAGCATGCAAAACTCTGACAAGTGAATCCACGAGACGAGTAAAAGCCACGTAAACTATAACTTGTTGTTATGACGTCCTTTTGAAGTTTGGACAAATAAGAAAGTATGTGATCCTTTTGGCCTGAGACAAGCAGACATATATGTTGTAAAGAAAGCTGTCCATAAAAGCTTGTGTCACGTTTGTTAACTACGTGTATTTGTGAAGAAGCAACCACACCCACAATAAACATTATATATACATGCAAAACACAATGAATATTTCTATACTCTGTATACACACATTTATTAAATATCAAAGACACTGTTATATAGACCGCTAGAAGAGACATGCGCTCATGTAATATATATACTGACACATGTAAGAAATACAGACACATACGTGTATATATTATACAACAGTGTATATATTATACAATACGTGTATACACATACGTCTATATATTATAGAACATTGTTTTAAATCCTTTCATAATACTCATCATCATCAAACTATCAATCTATCTATCTCATTTAACCCTTATACTCTATCTTTTCTCTACTATGAGATAAAAACAAATTTGTGTTTCTGAGCGTTTGTTCCCTATGGATTCGAAAACAATTTTAAATTATCCGAAAAAAAATACAAATATGAAGTTATTCCTTCTTGTTGATTTTGTTTTTTGCCAGTATATATATATATATATATATATATATATATATATATATATATATATATATATATACCAAGTTAAAGATATTCAGGTAATAAAATCCATGAATTAAAGCGAGGTTATTAAGAGTCCTCAAGAAAATGAGCAAAGTATAATATTTTTTAATAAGGAGAAAGAAAAAAGAAAAGAAAAAGAAAGGAAAAGGAAAGAATAGAAGGGAAAGACAGCGTATTTACATTATATTACTATAATGGATGGGGAGGGGTGAAAATAATATGGCAAGCAAAAAAAAAAAAAACGTTTAAAATGACATGTCAAAGGAAGAAGGCGGCTTAAAATGGGTGTGTGGAAAGTGACAGGTTAGCAAAAAGGGTTTTATAGATTAGGCTTTCACCCAAATACTAATATACATGTAATAAACCTAACAGGACAGATACATATATGTACACACATATGCGTGTAAGGAAAACCCAGGTTCGGCCAACGATGAAGTACTGTTGCTACACATCTGGGCAGGAGCTGCTAGAAGCAGCTTATCCTGACTTGACAGAGTTCAAAATAGACTTCGTAGCTTAGTGGGAGATGCCCTTTTCTCTTCCCTGCAACCTCTTTCCCACAGAAGAGACGTTGCGAGCCTGTCTCTGCTTTATCGTTATTTTCATGGCAAGTGCTCATCGGAACTTCCATCTATGTCCCCTCCCCTCGCTAGGCTTTCACGAAAAACACTCGTCTAACCAAAACCACTATCAACAATTTCCCACACTCTTTATCTTTTTTTATTCTTTATTTTTTTTTTTATTACATTTTCACCCCAAACAAGGCATATTGCCACTTTGTTGTAGGGGGCTACTATCAAGGATATGGGCATCAGGGGTACTGTGTAGGGAGTTGGACAGCAAGATGTCAGTTCACGTTGCACTTGAAGTTCTGCATGTCAGTACAGTTGGGGAAGCAGGGACCCGGCAGGGAATTCCAAAGTCTAGCTGTCCTGGGGAAGAAACTCTCTTACACCTAGGGATCTCTACTGTGAAGGGGTGGGATTTAGCTGCTTGTCAGGTTTGTTGGGGGTATTTATGTTGAGGGGGCACAAGTGCTTGCAGTTCGTCAGAGCATTCACCATTAAAGTACTTGTAGAACAGGCAGAGGGCTGCAACATTTCGTTGATGGGACAGGGGCTGAAGTTTAGATGACAGTTCAGGACCTATCAGATTGGCGACTCTCTTTTGAACCTCATCTAGGAGCGAGAGATTAGTGGTAGATGCACCAGCCCAAATATGACAACAATACTCCATACATGGGCGAATGATGGCCTTATAGAGGTATAGGATACTTTCGGGCGTTAGTATCTTTCTAGCATGGTAGAGAGAACCTACTTTCTTTGCAGCGGTCCTGGCGATTCTCTCGATGTAATTGTTCCAACTCATGTTTCCTGAGAGCGTTAGGCTGAGGAATTTAAAGGATGTACTTTCAGATAAAGAGTCATTGGCCATTACTATTGGTGGTAGAGAAGGTTTCTTGTAATTATTGAAGGAAACGAGTTTTGTCTTGGCAGCATTGAATGTGACCATCCATTTATGTCCCCATTCCACTACAGATCTGAGGTCATCCTCGAGTGCTTCTGCCATTTCTTTAGATATGTGTTCATTTGTTTTCCTGTCGTGTCTGTTATAGAGTGTGGTGTCGTCAGCATATATACCCATCTCACAGGCAATTTTGTTATGGAGGTCATTTATGAATATTAGGAATAACAGAGGTCCCAGGATAGACCCCTGAGGCACTCCCGCATTTATATTGTGTTGTTTAGATGTACGACCGTCGAGGACAACCTGGATTTTTCTCTTATCTAAGAACGATTTAATTATGTCATGTATTCTTCCAGTGATACCATATGATCTGATTTTCCTGAGAAGACCTTCATGCCATACCCTGTCAAAAGCCTTAGATATATCTAGAGCTACCACTCTAACTTCCCCCCGCTTTGTCCAGTGACTGGTATATACGTTCTGAGACTGCAGTTAGGATGTCTGCTATTGAACAGGCTTGTCTAAATCCATATTGTTGGTCAGTCAGAAGTTTAGCATCTGTAAGGTGATGGACTAGAGCTTGGTTAATTATTGTCTCAAATGTTTTGGCGAAAAGTGGGAGGAGGCTAATGGGGCGATAATTTACTGGGTCAGTTCTTTCGCCAGAATTCTTGAAAACTGGTACTAGGAAAACAAGATTCATTAAGCATTTGTTGTAAAGTTTGGAGAGAACTAGAGCTACTTTGGCGGAGCACTTTTTTAATAGCACAGCCGGAATGAGATCAGGTCCACATGCTTTTGCAGTGTCAAGATTTCTTATGATAGCAAGTTAGCCTTCTCAGTTGCAGAGCAAACAACCTCAGGATTGTTGGATAGTGGGGAGATTGTTGATTGCCCATTATTTACTACACTGCTGTAGATTTTCTAGAAGTCGCAGGTACCTAATTTCTGTGCTTCCATGCGTTTTTTGGTGGTTTCAGTAAATTCTCTCTTAGCTGTCGCTATTTCTTTCTTACAGTTACTTCTGGCTTCTATGTACTTCTGCCTGTTTGAACTGGACTTATGCCGGTTAAATCTGCGGTACGCATGCTGCCTTTGCCTAAACCTAAACCTAGTTTCCATGAACAAAGCTTCTTTCTTAGAACTGCACGCCTGTGGAATTCTCTTCCGTTTGCCTGCTTTCCAGCTGACTACAATATGATTGTCTTCAAGTTCAACGCAAACAAGTTCTTGATGAACCGCCCCCCTAAGTAATCCAATTTACAAAATTCCCACTACTTATGTTTACTACGCTATAATCACAATGACTAATGTATACCCATTAACCCTTATCCTCGAGTGGCCTCCGGGCCTTGATAAGTAGTGACTCCTATGTTGAAAAAAAAATTAAAATAATAAAAACTGAGATGACTTTATATAAAGGTAGGCATTTTTCTTTCTCCTTTCTCCTCTTCTTTTTTGGCTATCATTTCTTTTTTCTTTCTTTCTAGCCGTCACCCCGTTTTCCTTCTTTTTGAGTCTATAATGTCACTTAGTATCACCCCTCCCACTTCAAGTTAGTGAACAAATATTTTTATTTTATAATTGAAAAATATATTTCACTCCCTTCAGCCATTTTGAATATCAGACAAGCTTTATTTCTGTCGCCTGAGGAGGTGTTTTTGGTTTTTCAATAAACCAATTGTTCTGAAACATCAGTATGTTCAGTGTAGCGACTATGCATTATTTGTCTATATAAATAAAAATATGATTATATATATATATATATATATATATATATATATATATATATATAAAGCAGGCTCCTTCAGTCTTGGATAGACTATGGATACCCACGAAGGGTTGCTTGCGCGTGAAATTTTTGTGGCAGGAGGCGTGCAATCTCCAACCACACCTTTCCTGAGACGACATTGTTAAATACCAGTGGAAAGTGAAGTACAGGACGACTGGAAACAAATGCCGAGATAAGCGGAGAGCACATACAGCGCCTAGAATTCCCAAATGGTCACCCATCTGGCACTAACCAGGCTCAACGTTGCTTAACTTCGGTGATCTGACGAGAACTGGTGTGTCAAAGCGATTTATATATATATATATATATATATATATATATATATATATATATATATATTACATAAATATATCGTTTTTGTATATCTCCAATAAGGGATGTATATATTTGCTCGTGTAAGAAAATTAAAAAAGACGAGTGCTGCCTGTCTTATACTGGCCACACACTTTTTTGAACTGCGTCCTCGTTTTGAACCAAAGTAAATATACTTACCATGCAATTCTGAATCCCAAAAACTGCAAAAATTTAAGGAGTTCTTGAGCATGTTCTTTGTCTTTCTTCTTCTCACGATCGGTCAAGCTATCATATGGCACAAGAAGTGGATGGATACCGCCACCTGTTGAAGAGAATTAGAATTAAGTACTTTCCATATATATATATATATATATATATATATATATATATATATATATATATATATATATATATAAAGAGCAAATATTTAATAAAACATGTTAAAAAACACGTTGAAAAAGAGTTAAAAACATATTTAGTCTGAAAAGGAAACACTTAATAAGTGGATAGGCCTTAATCCGCGGAATTTCAAAAAAATACTTTCCTTCTCATCAGAGGGTAGGAATTATGAAAATGCGGGATCGGATTTTGCATACCAAAGTATTTGATGAAACTGCAAGTAAGTCAAAGATCTTACTTGATAACAAAAAGTAAAGCAGAGGGAATATGCTGAAGAAAAAGGTGATTTCACGTGAATGGATAGTCTGGTGAAAGGTAAAGTATCCAATGAGATTACTTTATAAATATTAATTCTTTAATATTTATAATATACTTTAGTTTTACCATCTTGGATCATTTTGGTAAATTTCATTGTAATTTTTATTTTATATATATATATATATATATATATATATATATATATATATATATATATATATATATATATATGGTCAACAATATACAGCGTCTCTCCTCAAAACGTCTTAAAGCTTATGGATGTTTATTGTCTTACATCTCTACATAGATGCCTTACGTCTCTACATAGATGCCTTACGTCTCTACATAGATGACTTACGTCTCTACATAGATGACTTTCATCTCTACATAGATGCTTACATCTCTAGATAGATGGCTTACATCTCTACATAGATGGCTTACATCTCTACATAGATGCCTTACGTCTCTACATAGATGGCTTTCATCTCTACATAGATGCTTACGTCTCTACATAGATGCCTTACATCTCTACATAGATGCCTTACGTCTCTACATAGATGCCTTACATCTCTATATAGATGGCTTACATCTCTACATAGATGCCTTACATCTCTACATAGATGCCTTACATCTCTAGATAGATGGCTTACATCTCTACATAGATGGCTTACATCTCTACATAGATGCCTTACATCTCTAGATAGATGCCTTACATTTCTACATAGATGGCTTCCATCTCTACATAGATGGCTAACATCTCTAGATAGATGCCTTACATCTCTAGATAGATGCCTTACATCTCTACATAGATGGCTTACATCTCTACATAGATGCCTTACATCTCTACATAGATGTCTTACGTCTCTACATAGATGTCTTACATCTCTACATAGATGCTTACATCTCTAGATAGATGGCTTACATCTCTATATAGATGGCTTACATCTCTACATAGATGTCTTACGTCTCTACATAGATGGCTTTCATCTCTACATAGATGCTTACATCTCTACATACATGCCTTACATCTCTACATAGATGCCTTACATCTCTACATAGATGCCTTACATCTCTAGATAGATGGCTTACATCTCTACATGGATGCCTTACATCTCTACATAGATGGCTTACATCTCTATATAGATGGCTTACATCTCTACATAGATGGCTTACATCTCTACATAGATACCTTACATCTCTAGATAGATGCCTTACATCTCTAGATAGATGCCTTACATCTCTACATAGATGGCTTACATCTCTACATAGATGGCTTAACAATGTCTCTCTTGTCAACATTTCTGATCTCGGCAGCCGTGCCAAACCATTTTTATAGTACCGCTGTCTTTGGACCATAGATGTCTGATGCCTGTACGAATGTGTGGACAAGAACAAAACATCTATCTGCCAGAACTTGATAGTTATTTATTTTGTGACCCTTGTTGCATTTAGTGATAGATCTGGATTCGGTAGCGTAAGTGGCCATATCTATGGATTGAAAATAAATCGATTACTCACCAATAGCTTCCAAGTCCTCTTTCTTCTGTTTTGCCCAGACTTGATGGGTATTTTCTGCGAGTCTTTCTGCCAGTGTCTTTGAAAATAAATAAATAAAACGGATGAACATTTTGGTGAAAAGAATTCTATTTAAAAGATAAAGAAAAAAAATCAAATATAAATTTATTAAGTGGATAAAAGAAAACATTGACTTAAGCAAGGTTTGTTCATAGTAATCAACTTTCCTATCTGCTCACCGTAAACTGCCGGAAGATGCCGACCCGGCCTTGGGTCAGGGTGTGGATCAGTACCGAAAACTGATATAGGCTTGAAAATAAATCAGCTAAGCTGAAAGTTTGAATTTATCAATACATTAAGTTGTCCGGAAAGTTTGTGCCAAATTTTAAAAGCAATGCAAAGTCAATATATATATATATATATATATATATATATATATATATATATATATATATATATATATATATATATATATGGATATATGTCAAGAGAAAAAAAGGCCCACAGCAATCTGAACGTTTACTTGATGGTCTTAACCATGACACACAGTGCTGGAAATGCGACACTTGTGAACGCGTGCTTCTGTCAAAAGCTGGCTACGTCAACCACCTTGTCACATAAAATTTCTGTTCATGTAAACTTTGTGCATATTAGTCCAAACCAAGCGATTTGTTTGATATACAGCAGGGTGTGCAAGTCTACTGCTGGTTTGAGAAGACATATGATTGTTCATAGGAATACCCTTCAATCTCCAGAAGAAGTTAACTCAGCGGAAATTGCTCAATCTGTATGTCACATCGGCTTCAAGATGTGCAAATCTGCAGTGAGATTGCAGAGACATCTGAGATGGCATGAACGACGTGATGGGAAGAACTCAATATGACGGCAATCATGCAGAAATCATTATGATGTATGTCTCTCTCTCTCTCTATCTCTTTATATATATATATATATATATATATATATATATATATATTGTTTTAACAAAAACCAAGACTTCAAAGAATGGGCTGATAGCAACAAATAGTGTATTTCATCGTTAGTTACAATTGTTGGTCAGGATCAAAGTGTAGTATCTGTTCTTCAGATGCTGCACTTCCATTTTTTGTTCTCTTTTGAGACATTTTTTGTTCTCTTTCTGAGACAATTTTTATTTTTGTACCTTTTCTCCACGTTAAAAAACGACCCTGGTGTCTAACTCTGTCCCGTGGGGAGGCATAGTAAATAGGTACAATTGTTTTAAGACTATTCGGACAAATTCAAACATTATGATAAAATACACTATTTGTATATATTCTTTGAAGTCTTGGTTTTTGTAAAAACAATATATGAATGCTCAATTATGAAATATGATAATTTTGTAGCTGACAGTTTAAGTCATCCTTTTTGGCTTAAAATTTATTTGTATATGACCGATTACTGAATTATATAAACAGTAAAATTCGGAATACTGCAAATAAACTATATATATATATATGTATATATATATATATATATATATATATATATATATATATATATATATATATGTGCATTATGTATATATATACATGTATATATATGTATATATGTATATATATGCATATATATGTATACATATGCATATATATATGCATATATATGTATATATGTGCATATACATGTTTATATATATATGCATATATATGTATATATATGTATATATATGCACATATATATATATGTATATATATATGCATATATATATACATATATGTATATATATATGCATATATATATGTATATATGAATATATATGTATATATATGCATATATATACGCATATATGCATATATATATGAATATATATACGCATATATGTATATATATGCATATATATATACGCATATATGTATATATATATGAATATATATACGCATATATGCATATATATGTATATGTATACATGCATATATATGTATATATATATATATGCACATATATGCATATATATACATGCATATATATATATATATATGAATGTATATATATATGCATATATATAGACATATATATATATGCATCTATGTGCATATATATACATATCTATGCATATATGTACATATATACATATATATGCATGTATATATATGCATATATATATGCATATATGTGCATATATATACATATATATGCATGTATATATACATATATACGCATGTATACATATATATATGCATATGTGTACGTGTACGTGTGTGTGTGTGTGTATTAAAGGTCGTAAACAACCAAGTTGTCTCTGATTCTCTCTCTTCTCTGATCTTCAGCATGTGGTGCAATAAGGAAAGAGATGGTTATTTATTTATTTTAATGCACCTAAAAACAAGCTCCTATATTTATATCATCAACTCTCTGATCCCCGTTTGGCATCAACTGAAATGAATTGCTCTTCTCTTGGGGAGGCTCCATGTTTTGACAAACTTCTGGGTCTGACTTTTACTCCTGATCTCAAATGGAACACTTACATCAAATTCGTTGCCATGTTCTATGGAAAAATTATGGGATCATTCTACCGCTCCAGTTCTCTTCATGTATATGAGCCAATTACGTGGAGTACTATTGCAACATCTGGGCAGGAGTAGCCAGAAGCAGCTCATCCTGCCTTGACAGAGTTCAAAATAAACTTCGTAGCCTAGTAGGAGATACCCTTTCCTCTTCCCTACAACTTCTTTCCCACAGAAGAGATGTGAGTCTCTGTCTGCTTTATCATTAGTTTCATGGCAAGTGCTCGTCTGAGCTCCAATCTATGGTTCCCCCTTACAAAACTTTCACGAAAAACACCCATCTAACTGAAACCATTATCAATAATTTCTCCCACTCTGTATCTGTGCCTAAACCTAAACGTATATTTCCCAAATGGCAAACTCCATGATATGTTTGAAAAAAACGTTTCAAAACCTTACCGAACGAGGATCCGTCCTCTGAACGTAGCCTCTCCCTCCCTAACAAACCTCCTCCGACTGCGATCCGTAAATATTGAATTTTTCAAAAAATGTAATGGAAAAATGAAAATGTATTTGCAACGTTCCAATTTTCGGATTTTAATCATGTCAAATCACATTATATGTATATATATATATATATATATATATATATATATATATATATATATATATATATATATATATATATATATATATATATATATGTTATATATATTATATATATATTATATATATATTAAATATATAAAGTGTATATATATCATATATATAAATTATATATATATATAAGTTATATATATTATATGTATATTATATATATAAATTATATATATATAAATTATATATATATATTATATATATATATAAATTATATATATTATATATATAAATTATATATAGATAAATTATATATATATTATATATATATAAATTATATATATATTATATATATATAAATTATATATATTACGTATATATAAATTTTATATATATTATATATATATATTATATATATATAAATTATATATATTATATAAATTATATATATTATATATATATAAATTATATATATTATATAAATTATATATATTATATATATATAAATTATATATATTATATATATATAAATTATATATATATTATATATATATAAATTATATATATACATTATATATTATATATAAATTATATATATGAATTATATATATATTATATATAAATTATATATATATAAATTATATGTATATTATATATATACATTTTATATTATACATATAAAATGTATATATATAAATTATATATATACATTTTATATTATACATATATAAATTATATATATATTATATATATATAATTTATATATATATAAATTATATATATATAAATTATATATATATATTATATATATATATTATATATATACATTTTATATTATACATATATGAATAATATATATAAATTATATATATATATTATGTATATATTATATATAAATTATATATATATAAATTATATAGATAAATTATATATATAAATCATATATAAGAATTATATATATAAATTATATATATTATATATATCTATAAATTATATATATATATATTATATATAAATTACATATATATTATACATATAAATTACATATAATGTATATATATAAGTTACATATATAGTATATATATATATATATATATATAAATTACATATATATTATATATATAAATTACATATAATGTATATACATATATAAGTTACATATATATTATATATATATAAATTACATATGTATATATATATATATATAAATTACATATATATTATATATATATAAATTACATATATAGCTCTTGTAAACTTAAAGCCAATATTAAAATTTATATAGTAAACCCAACCAAATAAAAAAGCTTAATACAATCAAAATAGGAAATAGAGCTTGTTATAGAAGAATACATTTTATACGTAACAGGAATTTATTGTTCGACAGGATACTCATATAGGAAATATTAAGATTTCCTTAATCTGCGTAATTCAAATTCAAAGAAATGCGTTCTTCTGATCAGAGGAAAGATATTAGCAAATTAATATTATAGTTAAGCTACGAATTTACTGGTACTGGCATGAATTGAAACTGCATTACATGGAAGCTAGTCATAAATGAATGAATAAATGAAAAAAAAGTTTTGGCGCAAAGAATGGGAAAAGAAATGAAAGATAAAAAACGTGAATTAATGATTAAAGATTAACAATCCAAATGAAAGGATGCAGAATGGTTAGGCATTTTTCAGACGAAATAATTACAAAAGTCAATATTCTCATAATGCTGACAAATAGATCCAAATTAAAAATCCAAAATGTGTGTAATCCAATTCTGTAAAAAGATACCCATTTGCAAGCAGTCGAGAAAGAAAGATTATTTCAAATCTTTTCGCTCTTTTCTGCGGAACCGACATAAAAAAATCTTCCATAGCTGTTAAAAAAGTTTAGTAATGACAGAAAACTTGATTTAAAAAATACAACAGTTTCACTTCCATTGTATTTTTGAAATACAATCGAAATCAGAACGTTTAGCGCTCCAACTTTAGTCATTGTTGATCTCTCCAGTGTTGTTACCATTTGAGCTACTGACAGATGGATATGAAACGTAAAAAATGAAATGACTTTAAGTTAGGAATGTTTAATTTTGCGCATGCGCAAGAGTAACAACAAGAGTAATACTTTATTTGACTTACCCTGCCTGTTTTTTCTTTTTTTTTTTTTTTTGCCGGCTTAAAACCAAATCGAAAGTGTGTATAGGTCCAAATACCCTTTATATTAAATTTCAACTCTGTAAGCCAGATATTCAGAGAGAAGTTTGGTAGAGAATTTTTGCACACACACTGATAATCTTATATATATATATATATATATATATATATATATATATAAGTGATATACAAATTACTATTAGCATATGAAGTGATGCTCTTTATGTTAACAAATTGAGCTTAGGTACTTTGGACAATGTCAAAACATTGTTAATTCACTGCCCGCATAGCAGCAGCCGTATAGCACAACAGTTAGAAGCTCCAACTGTCTAGCCGCATGGATGAGCTGTGAAACAGCAAAACAGTATTGTATGTGAATGACTATATATATATATATATATATATATATATATATAAACATTTGTGTGTGCTAGAACCTTTTCATCTAAAATTCTACACAATTATGACGAATGTAGAAACTATGCATAAATAGAATTCAGCATAAAAGTGAAATGAAACCAATCATCCAATAAGAAGCCATAAAAATGAAGAAGTAATAAATTAATGTTCGTTTTTAAAGGAATATGCAAATTAGTTGACCTTCATTTAGTAGTTCGCATATCTATGGCTGAGTATGTTAAGAAATTCATTTTAATAATTTTTAAATAGAAAAAGTAGGCTTTTAATATCAATGTCAGAGCGAGAAAAAACTCACTTTATATATATATATATATATATATATATATATATATATATATATATATATATATAAAAGTTTTTATATAAAGTGTTTTTTAACATATTTTATTAACTGTTGCTCATATATATATATATATATATATATATATATATATATATATATATATATATATATATTAGAGTTTTCAGAATGTGAGATGATATAATTATTTCAATCATCATATATTATATCATCCAATACTGATGTAAAATTTTTAACATGTTTTAATTAAAAAAAAAAATGAAATTGCGAGAATTATAGGTTGACCTCCAGAAAATACCACGGACGAAATCTTTAATTAAATTAAAAATTCTTCTGCAATCCAACCATATATTGTACAAATAAAGAGCAATCTATGTCTGACATGCCCACCAAGTTTCAATTATGAAAATCCAACAATCTTTGTTTTATTGCCGGTCAATGAGAAGCACACTTTTATACCAGGTATAAAATTATCGTTAACTTTGACAAACTTCTCTCTTGGCAATGTCCTGACTATTTTTTAATGGAAATTGTTCCAGACAAAGTTCAGAGGCACTTGATATAAGGGGCTAATTACAACGAAGGATAATTATTGCAAACACAGATGTTTATTAGCTGTAATCTTGAAACGACCCAGGTTATAATAGGAGGAAAATGGTTAACAAGCCTGCACTTCTTGTAAAGAAACTACTGAAATATCTGTATTGCAATGAGGTATCAAAACAATGAATTAGGGAAGACCACTAGACGAATGAGTCAAACAAGCTGGAAAAAAGGAAGCAGGGAATATATCACAGAATTCTGAAGAATGCATGCCATAATAGTATTTATAGAAAAGAGTGAGACTAGCAACATCACTTCTGTTAGAAAGAGGTGGCAGAGAAGAAGAAAGGATGTGGAGAGGGCCAATCAAATTACAAATACTTCTGCACTGTATCAAGAACCCTCAAATGTCACACACCATTCACAAGACCAAATATGACAACAGTACCCCATACATAGTCTGATAATAGATTTGTCGAGATAGAGAATAGCTTCAGATTTGAAAAAATGTCGGGAGCGATAGCGAAAACTGACATTACGAGAAGCGGAAAGAGCAATGGATCTAATGTGTGAAGCAAAATTTGACGAGAAAGCCGCGAGAACTCTCTTTAATTCCAAAATGCAGGGCAGAACGATAAATTTGTCGGCCCCTTAAGCATTACTTTTAAATTTTTATTGAAAAAATCAGTTCAAGTAACTTGTTTATGTAGTAGAACTGACATCTATTCAATGTAGCCGATTTCAGCCTCAATCACCGCCTTGATACAGGTCTGGAACTGCACAAGCACTGGTGGGAGCTCAGCAAATACTTGGCAGATGACGACGATCAGGCTTGCTTTAGTGTTGTGGGAGGTCATGTTGGTGATGTTCTCAATGTACGACCAAATGAAGTTGTCCGGCTGGTTCAAGTTGGAGGAGGAGAGGGGCCATTTAGAGAAGGGTACAAAATAGAAGCACTCCTTCTGAAACCAAGCCTGGATCTCTTTGAACTTGTAGGCTGGGGACGAGTCCTGCTGCCACAACCAAGGTCTGCCAATGGCAACCTGATTGCACCAGGGGATCACCACACTCTTCAGTACATCCAGGTACACTCTAGTGTTGACTTTCAAGCTGACTTTGAAGATGTGAGGTGGCATGATGTGGCCTTCACTTTAAACCACACCAAAGACCATAACCATAGCTGGAAACTTCGTTGAGCTATGCCTTTAAGCATTGAACCATCCAGATTTGCATTTTGAGAGTGCTGGCAATGGTCCTGTTATCATAATTAGGATTGGTAGAGAGCATGAGTTGTACAGCGGCACATCTCCAATCTCGCTTGTTGAACATTGTGTCAGTTTCAGATGTGATAGAAGGCTTGTATCGCTCTTAGGATTAATACATAACTGGCCAACTAGTAGATGGTCTGGAACAAAAAAAAAAAAAAGAAAACCGATTTTCATCAAACGGAAATGGAATCATGGCCTTTCCTGGGGCGACAATTTTATCGTTCCACCCTATAGTTTGAGAACTGGTTTTATAGACAATATCTTTGAGATAATGTCACAGATAAAAAAAAAAACAAAACATGTGGACTTAAACTTTGTTTTGTTTTGTTTTGTTTTTTTTGACATATCAACCATCTTTGGGTTATTTAATGCCAAATAAAGTTTTTGAATATAATTCTATGAGTAAGATAATTATTTATATTCCTATGTTTTGACAAGCTTCTGGATCTGACCTTTACTCCTGATCTGAAATGGAACACGTACATCAAATCCATTGTCGATGGAAAAATGGTGGGATCATGCTACTGCTCTTTTTTTTTTTTATTCAATTTTCACCCCAAACAAGGCACAGTGACCCTTTGAAGTAGGGGACTACTATCGGGAACATAAGTTGCAGGGGTATTATGAAAGGAGATGAGTAGCAAGATATCTGTTCACATTATACTTGAACTTCTGCATGTCAGTACAGTTGGGAAAGAAGAATTCCGGAAGGGGGTTCCAAAGTCTAGCAGTTCTGGGGAAGAAACTATTGGAGTAGAAGGCTTTCTTACACTTAGAGATCTCTACTGTGAAGGGATGGGATTTTAGCTGCTTGTCGGGTTTTTCGGGGGTATTCACGTCAAGGGGGTACAAGTGCTTGTAGTTTGTCAAAGCATTCACAATTAAAGAACTTGTAGAACAGGCAGAGGGATGTAACATTTCGTCGATGGGACAGGGGCTGAAGCCTAGATGACAGTTCAGGACCTATCAGGTAGGCGACTCTCACTGCTGATGCAGTTCTCTACCTCTATAAGAGCCAAGTACGTCCAAGGATGGATTACTGTTGCCACATCTGGGCAGGAGCTGCTAGAAGCAGCTTATCCTGCCTTGACAGAATTCAAAACAGACTTTGTAGATCAGGAGTAAAGGTCAGACCCAGAATTTGTTTTAGTGTTTTATTTTTTATAAATAGAAAAAGCGTTCAATGTAAAAATCATGAAATGATAATGATTCGAAATTTTTTTTAGATGTGGATTGATGATTTGTGTTATTTGGATTATTTCAACTAGTCTTCTCATCTTGGATGTTATTCTCACAACATCTCGGCCTATGTAACCTCCAGCCTTCTTCAGATGCATCTTGTTGCACTCGGGGAATCTGTACCGAAATTTGAATTGAACACCTTAATTCACGGCAGTAGATTATTCTTATTCCATCAACCATGTCATGCAGCTGCGGCTCTTACTGCTAAACATGCATCAGCAGTTCTATTACAATCGTTCAAATCTTTATGCTCATATCCAATATTATGTTATGGAGAGTTTCCTTGCTGCTTTGGTTGCCTGAAGGCTTGGGTTGGTAACACCAGTCGAGGATTTGTTCTTGATAATCATTCTGACAGAAACTGGGTCATTTCGATGACCTTTTATCTGTCAGACTGGGGTATTCGTCCTGTGAAGTATCTAGGAACTCCACCCCTTCCTAAGCCTTGCCACCCGATTTTCAGGTGAAGTAAGTTCATTGCTTACTGCCTGAGGTACCCTAACCAGAGAATGGCGACAGGGTTGCCTGGACAAGTTTTGCCAGGCCAAACTGCTCCTTCTTTAGGGATACTGGGTTGACTCCTCCCGCCTTCTGACCTTGTGTCACAGCTTCCTGTGATGGGGAAGGCAGTAAATGCCTAATCAGTATTATAATTATGCCAAAAATATTGCAACAAGAAATTTTTTTCTATATTTTTAGATCATATCACCTGTAGTGAGGATTGAACCGTTAACTACAAAACCCCCCAAAACTGTCAACTTAGAACTATTACTCATTACTTTATTTATTTGTGCAACGGTGCCACAAAATGGGTGAAACCTTGTCAGAATAGCATCGAAGATGAGAATGGTGGTCAGAATAAGACGAATAAAATAACATCATTCTAAGAGCAGTTAAAATGGCACTTTAATTAAAGAAAAAAAACAACAACATTATTTTGAAACTTCAGACATCTCAAATTTAAAAAAAAAACAAAAAACAAAAAAAAAAAAACAAATTTGGCGCTTCTACAAAATTGGGACAAGATTTTGTAGTCGATAAATAGAGTTTTCAGATAAAAAAAACAATGGTTTCAACTGTTTTTTTTTTGTCAATTCTAATAAGTTACAATGTTAGCTTCCAAATTATGCAGTCGAAATTACCTGAATATTACTGAATTATTAAACAAAACAACTTTAATCGTGTTAGCAAGTGAAAAATTGCCGCCATCTTGTTTAAATCAAAACGGAAAATTACTTCACTTTTGAACTCTCCTGTGTCTTACGATCGTTTTCCTCAAATGGTATTATTTATTTTCTTTAATAAATAATTTTCTACCTTATCGATTTTAGTAAATTTTGGATATAGTCATCTGAAAAATGAGCGGAATACGAAGATACCATTGTTTTTCATGTGAAATTCAGTTTTACGATTTCCGAAATTTCGTCCCAATAGTGTAGAAGCGCCAAAATTTTAAATAATTATAAAAATGAAATATAAATAAAATGTAACAGAATATAATTAAAATGTTTGTATGTTTTCTGTGTTACAATTGATAGTTTCTTAAAAGAATGAATCAAAATGTATACTGGCGTTTGTCCAAAAAATCACCCTCCATAATCCAAAACAAAAAAATAAAGAAAAATCTGCATGATGTACATACCCGCAACGAAAAAAAAAAAAATTGTACACCAAAAATCACGTAAATTGTTCACAGTTTTATTTTTATATAAAGAAAATCATTTTTAAGTGGATTTGAATTTTTCAATGACTCTACTCCTCCCTGTTAAGAATGGTTTTCTAAAATCTCGTAAAAGTTTGGATAATTTGGAATTATCTCCCTTGTACCGGCAGACTGTTTTTTCACAATGGCGTTGTGAGACAGTCAGTGCTCATTTAGCAATAAAATTTGATTTTCTTATTATCATATGGGGAGAACTCTGGACAAACACTCAGTGGCGTAGCAAAGGGGGACGGGGCATTAGAGGCGGTCCGCCCTGGACGGCACGTTCCAAGGGGTGGTATTTTGAGAGGGAGGAGGGGGGGATAAAAATAGAAAATAGAAAAAAATTAAAATAATAAAAACCTAACAAAAAATCTGAAAATTTATACCAAAAATGTTTTTATGATCGTAATACGTTTTTGTGTTTTATGTGTGTAATACTGTTTTGAAACGGATTTTAAATCCTTGATTGTAATTCCATACAAATGAATATTTTGATAAGGACTTTCTGAAATTTTAAAGATTAACGGCCAGCGGGGAAGGGGTGTGCAAATCTTACGACCACCCCTGGTGGCAAAAATAGTTGCTGTGCCACTGCAAACACCTATATAGATTTGAAGATGTTTTTTTCTTAGATTATGTATTACTGTGTAAAATAAAATGCATTTATTTTTGTACTTTATTTTTATTTTCGGATTATTTAGACTATTGTACGCATCTTTGATGTTATTCTTGCAACGTTGCACCCAATGTAATCTCCGACCATCTTCAGGTGTATTTTGTTGAAGTTCCGGAATCTGTATGGAATTTCAAACAGAATCCCTCATTTAATCTACATGTGTAAATTGTGACACAGCAGATAAAGTGATTTACAATTTTTTGCTGTTGTTGTTGAACTCAAGAATTTGTATTGAGCTGTTTAGTTCTCACCCACTGCAAGTAATTTGTTAATATATTACTATTTTCGACATGACAAGTAAGTACTGTTGTTTTTAAAAACAAATCGACCTATCGACTCTATCTTAACAAGCAACGTTTTTTTTTCACCAAATTGAAACGAAAGGCAAATTATGAACAAAAAGATCAGGTGCTTGTTTGCATTTTTTAAACCAATACATTTCAGGTGAAAACATTATTACGTACTTACACCAGGATCGGAAAGTGAGATTGAGAAGTTAGCACCCTCGCGGCAGGGGGCACTCTGACCTGCAAAAAGTGCTTAGGGAGCCCTGCCGGCATTCTCCGATGAGGGCGCCCCAGGCGATTAGCAGTAAAACAACCCTTTCTCAAAGGGAGTAAGCAAAGTCTGGGAGAGTGGACCTCCTAGAACTGCACAGAACTAAACTCCCACCACAAAATCAAAAGGGGCCGGATCATTACAGGAAGGGTCTAATCTCTGTTGATTTTGGGGGCCCAAGATAAAAATTGAATTCCAAATAAAATTTTTAATTGATTTATGTAAATATCTTGTTCTCGTTCTGCCAGCCATGACCAGATAGAAGTAATACACCAGAGGATTGACACTTATTGCGCCACGGGTCCTTGCAGTTCAATCCTCAGGACAGACGATACTAAGAATACAATTACAAATTACTTAAGATTTCTACTTGGTCATGGTTGATCGAATGAGAACAATCTAACCCCCTCCCCGTAAATAAATAACGGGTTCCATACAAATTTCAGATGTTGACAAGACACACCTAGAGATAGCCAGAAACGTTGTGAGCATTGTATTCAAGCAGAGAATAGATTATTCATTTATTTGTGGACTCTTATCATTATCCTCATAGTTGTTGTTGTTCTATCACGTTTCAGCCAACTCATCCTCTGGCCTTCTTCAGGTGGTTAACCATGACAGGATAAAAATGCTCAGTCTTGTAACTGTATCCCCAGTAATTACTGCCTTCCATCACCATGTTTTGGCCAACTAAAGTAGGATCGAAACCGCTATCTTCAGACAATGCTCAACTGGAGCCATAGAGATCCAACGCCTCTATCCACTGCGCCACAGTGTAAACAAGATGAGGATAACAGTCCACAAATAAATAAATCAATATACAAATGACTAATCTAAAAAAAAAATTTCAATAAAAAATAAAAATAAATAAAAAAAACAAAATAAAATAAATATACTGAGAATAGTTGTGCAAATAATCCAAATATTAAAAATATATTTGTATTTTTTTACAACAGGATGAAATAATTATGATTATCAATATTTTTTAATGGTATTGGTTCTGCTTGTTTACCGATAAAAATAGTATTTCAGACTTAAGCATGACAGACGGACGAAAATACCATTTCAAAGTTAAGCATGACATATCGACAAAAATGCTATTTAAACCTTAAGCATGACAGACCAACGAGAATACTATTTCAATCTTAAGCGTGACAGACCAACGAAATGCTAGTTCAAACTTAAGCATGATAGACCAACAAAATGCTAGTTCAACCTTAAGCTTGACAGACAACGAAATGCTAGTTCACCCTTAAGCGTGACAGAAAGAGCCTCTTACAGAATTGTTTAAACATAACACAGTATTTTCTACATAATAATATGCTAAGGCCTTTCCTGTTTGTACGTACGTTATCACCCTTGACACATATTAGAAAAGATGAGATCGATCAACAAAGATGTTAATCAATGATTAATTAGTATTGCTAAAGTATACGGCATAATCACTTTGACAGACCGGTTCCTGTGTGATCACTGAAGTTAAGCAACATTGAGCCTGGGCAGTACTAAAATGGGTGACCATTTGGAATTCCAGGTGCTGTATGTGCTCTCCGCTTATCTCAGCATTGTTTCCAGTCAGGCTTAAGCCTCTCCTTCCCACTGGACCTAAGCAGTGCCGATTTAAGAGAGATGGGTTTGGGGATTGTGCAACCCTTGCCTAACAATTACATGTGCAGCTACTCTTACAGGGGTGTCCATTGTCTCTTGCGACTGAAGGTAAGAGGCATCGCATCGCAGTGTTGCTAAAGTAAAAAAAAACAAAAACTTTTCCCATTTTGAAATGAATTGTTCCGAAATCAAATTATGTTATCTCACTGACTAAAACAGTACAGTTTTATAGAAATACGTTTTAAAAAGTGACAGTTGTTTTATTTATTTGTTTATCACGAAAGTGGTGAGAAATTCCACTTACATCGCCATGTTTCTTGTTTAAGCCGCCTACACAGTTCTAGTAGACGGCCCGTGATTGGTTAGTTTGAATGAGTCAAGTTAATTACTTGGCACGTTTTTTTTTGTATCATGCTTTTTCATTTTTCAGTTCATGTTAAACACTCAGCAGGAAAAGAACTCACCAGGACAGCTCCGAGAAGAAAGCCTTACCGAGAATGGAGCTGCCATAATTTCTTCATGTTATATCACCAAAGTGTAGGTGAACAAAGGACTTACATCTCTACAAGCAGAGACACCTTTATATTGTGCCGAAGATATCCTAATTACAGGATTGCATCCTTTTGAACATTTTCTTAATGTTTATATCTACTAAATATTGGAACTTTTCTTGATTCAGTTAGAGTCCCAAGGAACTCGCTTTATGCCTAATTATAAGCACCAGCATTCTTGCAGAGAACGCAATGAATTATCATGGATCCTTTTGAGGAAATGAATTATCATGGATCCTACAATTGGAGTTTAGGCAAAACTTCCCCACCGTTTTGCAATGGACTGCCCAGGACCAATAACTTTTCTTTGTTGTTATTATTGAATAAATTTTGAGTTTAAAGGTATGGCTTTTGTAATTTGTGGATTTATTTTGAGTATTGAGTTTGTGAGAATGAAATTTCTCACAAAGTCTAATACTGGCCTAACCATCCCTTTTGTTGCCTGGAACACTGCCATTAATGTTAACACACACTTTCTGGCTCCTTTTTATGGTAAGAGAATAACTTCTACTATTCACCTTTAAGCCTCCTTCTCAAACTCTGAGGTCTTCTCACTTTCCAGGGTGTTTTTATGATATGTCGCTTTATTCCATGACACTGGGGGCTCTCCCTCCCATTTCCATTTCACTGTCCATTTTTTCGCCATCAAAATTGTCCTCAAAGTCTTTATCCGCAATTATACATACATCCGGCACAATGTACGTCTCCAAACCTTACTTCAGCCTTCTTCATAGTCACAACGTCCATTTCATTGATGACATCCATACCAATTATGACATCAATCCCATCAATTATGTGACTCATTACTATCGCCTCCACTTTTACATGTACTCCATGGACCTTGACCTCCACTTTATGAGCTCCTCCGCATGTTATGACCCTTCCATCAACTGCTTTCAAAGTGCCATTGCTACGGCATCCACTGATGAATTCAGAATTAATTAATGCGGCGCAGAAGTCCCCCCCCCGCTTGCCCGTTTCCCTGACTCTGGGGGCAACATCTTGCTATATGGCCGATCTTTACACATATGTAGGCCCCTCTTTACAATCTCTCATAAAATGCGGTTCTCGACATCAGAAACACTGAATGCTTTTCTGCACATTGGTTTGGGCACTTGCACTTGCTGCCACTATTCAAGTCTCTCGAATTCTTTTGCTGACTAAAAGCCGAGCAGATGGTATCCATTACATGGAGTAACTGTTGCAGAGCCACAGATACATCATCCAGAAATCTTGTGATAAAAGCAAGTTTGGCTGCATGATTTAGCCCTATCCCTAGGTATCCTGTTAGTCCAGCCAATCTTTTGATTGTATTGACAACAACTGACTCTCCTGTCCACTTGAACCGCTTTAGCCTTTCGTACGCTTCAAATGGTCCTTTGGTAAATGCTATCACTAATCGCATTTCTATTTGGTTTGCATCCAGTTGATCTTCTGTGCTCATCTCAAGGTAGAGCACATCTCCATGTAGAAAGAGGGGAATAAAAATTGCCAGATCTTGCACCTTTTGCAGCTTAGCTACCAATTGCATTTTTTTGATCCATGCGATAACGTCACCTTCTCTGAATAAAAGGTGGTATCAAATACTTTCTCAATCTTAGTCCTGATTCCGGGATGATAGATCTGACACACTGTTGCCAAAATTCCTTAGTCCAAAATCTCAACTCTCTGCTTTTACTCTCTCAACTTCAAAAGCACTTCTACTGATCGAACTTGCTTCTTCAAAATCCAACTCCAACATGAACACCATTCTCTGAAAAATCAGGCCTCTCATCTCCAACCAGGAGCCTCTCATTTGCATATCAGGTGGTAACATTGCAGGCATGTAAAGAGATAAGGCAGCCATTTTTATTTCTTTTTTTCTTCGTTCATTTTTGGTCTACCTAGATTTGTACAAGTTGCACAAGGCAGGTTTGTAAAAACTTTTTAAGCATTTCAGACCCCCCCCCCTCCATTTATCTCACAAAATAATATTGTAGATAAATAGTGGACTAATACATTAAATATATAATAAATAAAGCGCCAGTAGATCTTCATTATTGCTTTTGCAGAAACGAAAAAGAAGGTTATCATCTTATTATATACTTCCGTTATAGGTAGAGCAGAAAAGTTTTGCCCAGCCTATAATAAAAAAAAGAGGATCTCCTCACGCAAAACATCGACACAGGCTGTAACACTGCAATATCTTAGCATAGCAGAACCAAACCAAATTTAAGACAAACATAAGAATAAAATAGATAGAATAAATATTACAGAAATTTACCTTATCAAAACGAAGTAATCAAACGACAACTGGTGCTTATTTTTTTTATGCGCTTGTAAAAGAGTCGACAGATCAATTTTTTTATACATGGTTTTAAAGCAAAAACAACAGTACTTACTTACTTGTCAAGTCGAAAATAGCAATGTATCCCAAAATTGCGAAAATTTATCAAGTAGAACAACTGCTATTGTGTTTTTAGTTTAAAAAGAAAAGTCCAACGCTATCGGCTAAAACAAAACGTCGCCATTAAAGTAGAGAACATGCAGATAAGTATGTCCCCTGTATTCGCAGTCTTCAAGGTGTTTACATCTAGGGAAAATGTAATTTTTTCCAATTTTCCGTAAAAATTGCTTTTAACTATAAATAATTTTCTACTCGATGAATTTTCGTATTTTCTTTTTTTTTACTATATTACTATTTTCGACATGACAAGTAAGTACTGTTGTTTTGGCTTAAAACAATATATTTAAAAAAAAAATCGATTTGTTGACTTTATCTTAACAAGCAACGTTGTTTTTTTTTTTTTACCGAATTGAAATGAAAAGCAAATTATAAAAAAAAAAAAAAAAAAATAGGTGCTTGTTTATATTGGTGATCTTTTAAACCAACGCATTTCAGGTGTAAACATTGTTACATAATAACGTGTTATGGCGAAATTAGTATAAATGCCAAAAATTACGAAACATGATAACATTAGAAAAAAAATAATTACAATAAAAAATAGAATTTATCGAATTATCGAGTTGTATCGTATGTTGTAGTGCGGAAGAGCTGGGCGACCAATTCCGTGTGAGAAACTAACTTATCTCCCTTGATTTTAAATCAAATTAAAGGTCCGCCATTTTTAAACTGAACTAAATTGTTGATGATTTTTTTTTTTTGTTATAAACAACAACTAGGGCATCATCTACTAGACCATTTTTCGTAGTTTTTGGAATTTATACTAACATGGCACGTAAGTACGTAATAATGTTTTCACCTGAATGCGTTGGTTTAAAAGATCACTAATATAAACAAGCATTCACAATTCAAACGAGATAAACAGTTCGTGACACATACCTCAACAAGTGCACTGACGTAGGTACACATGCCATTTACTGACGTCTACAACAACATATATCACAAGAAACAACAACAAAAAAGTACATTACTTTTAGAGTAGTTCAGTGGCCTAAGCATAATACCATGAAATTTTGTGTACAGGCGATAAATATTGCTTTTATCTTGTTTAATTATTAAATTAAATATTAGTAAATCACGAACAATTTCGAGTTAAAATCCATTTAGTATTACGCTTGCAATATTAAGACTGACGCACATGAAATGTTCACATATGATGAAATAATCGCTAACTTCCGTTTGCATGAAGACTCCATCGTTTTTCTCAGCCATTACGTCAGCACATGTAGACATTTAATGCGTCTTCTTCTTAAGATTGTCTGTTTTTTAGCCATTGGTGAAAATAGATATGGTCCAATTTGCATTATGTAATAATCACACTGGTCCTCGCTCTAATTAGATTAGAAAGTCGAAAAGGTTTCCGTAAATGATTAATAACATTATATAAAATTATATTATATAAGATTTTTATATATATATATATATATATATATATATATATATATATATATATATATATATATATATATAATATATATATAATATATATATATATAATATATATAATATATATATATAATATATATAATATATATATATATAATATATAATATATATATATATATATAATATATATAATATATATATATATAATATATATAATATATAATATATATATATATAATATATATATATATAATATATATATAGAGTGTTAGGACGATTATCAGAATCGGGAATCAGGACAATTGGAGCTTTTGATGATGGTATCGGAATCGAAAAAAATTGTGTCTATTTTCCGATCCCAAAAACGATTCTTTTCATTATATATATATATATATATATATATATATATATATATATATATATATATATATATATATATATATATATACTAATAATAATAATTAAGAATAATTTTAGTTTAACAATCAGTTCTACAAGTTATCCCATCTGAATAAGAATTGCTCGATATGCAAGATAGACCAAATAAATTGTAGTGATTCAATGAATTTCAAAAAAACTTCATTTCAATAAGGGTTTTTTGAAATTCATTGAATCACAATTTAATTTATACATAATTTATACATACACACATATATGTACGAAACAGATACTAACGTGGGTGGTCTAATGTATATATATATATATATATAGATAATAGAAAGAGAGAATAAGTGGAAGAAAGTGTGCAACGAAGAGAACATATCATACCATTCAACTAACCATCTACTAATATATATATATATATATATATATATATATATATATATATATATATATATATAGCCATATCATCAACAGTCCTCATTTTCTTTTGGTTTTCTAGTCCGTGATGCTATGGCGCAATAATTTCACGACCTTCCTACCTGGACTTGTCTTGTCACCATCACATTATGAAGATCATAGGGGCGAGGCCTGAATCTGGGTATGTGCTGTAAAAGATTGCATTTGCACACATGTATATAAATATGTTCTTTGTCTATAGCTTTATATAATGGTGATTATGTGTCTGTATGTCGCCGAAACGCCGTCACTGACTTAAGGTCTTATTTATTTATTTATTTATTTATTATTTTACTTTTATAGGATGATATTTTATTTTATTTTATCCAACAAGAAAAAATATGTATAATATTATTTGTACTGTTCGATTATCGACTTTGAAAAGGTTAATTTTCAAATATAGAATTTTTATTGTTTGCAAACAAGTATATATATATATATATATATATATATATATATATATATATATATATATGTATATATATATATATATATATATATATATATATATATATATATATATATATATATATATATATATATATATATATACATTGACAGCAAGTCGTTATCAAGGCACGTTCGGTTTGATTAAATACGACAGAATTTTCTTTCTTTATTTTTTTTGTTGATTTTCTTGATCTGCCGAGCATTTTTTCTCGTTTCAATTGGTAAGTTGTGTATTAGGTTGCCGGGTGATTTTTTGTCAGCCATTTTCATAACTTATGAAAATATATAGCAATCAAACTATACAGAATCTTTTGCGTTTCATCCTCGTAGGGAATCGTCAGGCTAAAATGACTGCTAATTCCTTATGAGGATGAAATGCGAAAGATTCTGTGTAGCTTAATTGCCATATATATTCATAACTTACTACCTAACTCTACATACGTATTGAGCACTGTAGAAATAAATACTGAAAATCGATACATAAAATATATATCCTTATAATATTTTCATGAGGATATACATATATATATTATTATTATTGTTAAAATAGTAATTTCCCTAGTAACTTTCGACAATATATAGGAAGAAAAGAAAACATTTCCTATGTACATCTTTTACGCTCACCACTTACAGTTAATACTAAAGAGTGTTCCAAGCCAAGAATACATACATTTTATCCCTGTTTAGCAATAATTATTTTTTTTTATCCTGGTGGGCTTACTCTCTCAAATACCTAATCCCACTGACAGAGTAGCAAAGGCTTTTTACTCTGATGCAATCCGGTCCTCTCTCACGTAAACCAAAATCATCGCTTACTTTTCTTCATAGGTTAACCTCATTCGCATGCAGCCGCTTAATTATTTGCTTTTTTACATATTAATATTAACAACATACTAAATTACTCTTACAGATTCATTTAACAAACGCTCCCTTAGTTGCTTAATGTCATACTAGAATAGACCAAAATTATCAGTTCACAATACTTACCTGTGATTACTATTCGCAATAAGAAATCGTAAAAATGAACAACTCAACTCGTACTAGACACAGTAACGGGGATCTTTTCTGTAGTGTAGTATCTGTTCTGACAGATGCTGCGATCAAAGACCATATGTGAGGACAACCCCACATATAAGACCATTGCTCTTCTAGCAATAGGGGAAACCCTTCATACCAATTGTCACTATCCAGCTCCCCTGCTCCCCGGGGAGCTGCCCCCCCTTTCCTCAATCTCTCCACATTAAAAAACGACCTTGTGCCTAATTTGCTCAGTGGGTAAGCAAATAAATACCGACACAGTAACATGTACGGGAGCCCAAACGAATCAAAGCAATAGTTATCCTATCTATTCACTTGCTTCAGAACATGCAATGATTTTGGGGCTTACAGACAACCATAACAATTTTTCACTTGTCACTCGTGCCCGTCACGATATCGACCAGATTTACTAATTCAATTTACGGGCTTGTATTACTATACACATAGATTTGAAAAAGTTGTCAAAAAACAAATATATAACATATACATGTTATCAAAGGCAAGATAAGTTACTTTTCTATCTAACTTGATATTTTTTTAAATGTTTTTATTTAATGTAACATGTTTACCGATGTATTTGAAAATTGCAAATAGCAGGCCACTCTCTGGTGAACATGGTGAGTTTGGGAAAATGAGTCAAAACTAAAAAACTAAAAAAAAATACTGTTAGAAACTCGCTCAATATATATTACCGCGACATAGGCTGACATATATTCGGTGGGTTTTTAACAGTATTTTGTGTACTTTTTTGGTTTTAACTAATTTTCCCAAACTTACCATATTCACCAGAGAGTGCCTCGCCATTCGCAATTTTCCAATACATAGATAAACACTGTATGTTTTTCTAGCTGAATAAACATGTTACATTAAATAAAAACACTAAAAATATCCAGTTAGGTAGAAAAGTAACGTATCTTGCCTTTAATAACATTTATTTGTTATATATTTGTTTTTTGAGAACTCTTTCGAATCTATGTGTACAGTAATACAAGCCCAAAGTTACTAATTCTTTTATTTTGTTTGGTACTTCTACAGTATACCAACGGTACTATTTTTTTACATAGGATTTTCAAGTTAAATATAATTTTTACGATATCTTTTATTTATTAAAATGTTAGGTGAAATTACAGAATAGTTACAAAACGCCCTCCCCTCCAGATGTTAGGTGAAAAAAATCAATTATTTCGTGATTGTTCGATTGGTTGGTTGGTTGTTTTTGTTTTACGGCATATCAACCATTTTTAGGTTATTTAATGCCGAATCCAAAGATTTTAAAGAAAATTTTTTTAATAGAATATGTTTGTTGTTTTCAAGTCGGTTTCTATTTAAATCATAGTTGGAGCCCTAACAGGTACTACCACTCCGGATCAGAGTGGACCTGGGAGCAATGGCAATTAAAGGGTGGCTCCACACACCCCAAAAGCCCGCAAGCTGGGGCCTCACCACTGGATATAGTTTAAGGTCATATCCAGGACCAGTGATTATTCGAGATTTGAAAGAAAGTTGGAAGTCTTTAAACTACCGAATAATGAAGTTATTTACACTGTTTTTTTTTTATTCATAGAAAATCTTCATTAAAAGAAATGAAATTTAAAATGTGAATCGACTGATCAAATAATACGCCTATAAATATTTGAGTTCGCCGTCCTCAATCCCAAACCCGGTCTGGGGGTTGGTGATCATTTTTTTTTTGACTCGAATAAGCAATGCCTCAAGGTTGGGTAGGCGCAGGTTACAATATAAGACGGCCAAGATAGCCGTGTTTTCCGTAAGGATTTTTCTAGATTCTTTCTTAGGTGTCTTGTGTACAGTTAAGTGTTGATGGCTTGTGCTTAGAGAAGACAGGTGGCATGCGAGGCGGCGGGAACTGCCGGTACAAGTCATGCCGATATATGTCCTTCCTTTATCTCCTAATAAACATTAAACTCATATATAGCATCGCTCGTTTTAAGTAAGATTTTTCCCGACATAGGGTTATTTTTTATTAGTAAGTTAGTAGTTTTAATTTTTTTTTAAATAGTAAACAATATAATCGTAGTTTATATATATATATATATATATATATATATATATATATATATATATATATATATATATATATATACTGTGTAAGCAAAAACAAGACTTCAAAACAAGGTATTGGTGGCAACAAAAAGTGTATTTCAATTGACGTTACAATTGTTTCCATGTCCAGTTCGACAATTTCAAGCATTATGTCGTTTGAAAATTTTCAAAACCAGCATTTCTTCAGACTTTATGAATAAGCACACTTTTGGCAATGGAGCATTTTTTGAAGAGAAAGAAGGAAGAGGAAATCCCTAGCTAGAAAGGCATGCGAGAAACATCTACCTTTGTTGTGGTTACCACAACAAAGGTAGATGTTTCTCGCATGCATAATGTAGCCAGTCTTCGTGGACACCCTGTATATATGTAATGGTTTTAAAAAGTGAGTTAGTAGACTTGAGTGGCCTCGTGGCCTTGATAAGTGGTGACTATATAATAAAGAATCTGTTTAGTTGTATGCTTAAAATCTAATCCTTAAATTCTGTTGAATGACTTTCAGGAAGAAACTATGAAGCAAGATTCCATAAGCACCCTGTTGCTGGGCAGTATCTCGAATTGTCCGCAAAGATGGTCAGTCATCTTTACATCTTTCTCCAAGCCACGGCAACAAGTGTTTTCCTTATCTGCCTCTCTTCCTATTTTCTTTTAGGTTTCAAAAGATACGTAAAAAGAGTGCAGCCAATCCATCTTTTACATCTTTCTAGGATATCTTCCACTATTGAACTTATCCTTTGCAGAAGTTGCGTACTAAAAATTCGTTTGAAATAACTGTAACGATAGGTTAAGGTTGTTATTTGGTTTTTTAATCTCCTGCGGTCTTCAAAACGTTTTCTTGGAATTTGACTCTATATGATAACTGATATTATCTGAAGTAGCTACTACAAGAAGGTATACGAACTGAGGTGATAAAAACTTATCGTTTGTCCTTTAAGGTTATTTTTTTTTTCTGGGAATTTGTGATGAAAAAAACCCCCCCCAAAAACCCCGGAACGTTTGCAATCCATACTAGCTGTAGTTTCCTTTTCTTTTATTATTAGATAAACATCCTGGAAGCGTTGAATCAAGAAACACAAAAGTCTACAAAATATGAGACCCCGCAAAGTCATACAGCATCAAGCGTCGCGCACGCGCGCACACACACACCCACCCACACACACACACACACACACACCCACCCACCCACACACACACACACACACACACACACACACACACAGAGTTTTTTTTGTTTGAATTTCATTCAGATAAAAAATATACTTTTTCAGAACAGAAATTTATTGTTTGAATAAAGATTTTTTTCCTTAACCCATGGATTTTCAATGTAGGCTCATCTCCTCACAGAAAAAGTCATTAGCAAATATTAGATCTAATTCGAAATAATTTTGCTATTCAGCACATACAAAGAAAACATATTGAAAATTAATTACATTTTTCTTAAGGGGCATAGATAAAGAAAAGAGAGGAAATAAAAGTAGAAACAATGAAAGAATATGAATTTATGGTATCCGGGTGTTGCTGTAATCCTTGTATAGAGTGGTATAATGTTAGGGTCAGAGTTCGAGTTTGTTGAATAAATTGTAGGTAGATTCCAATTTATTGTAAAGCATTCTTGGTCCTTTGAGTATGGAAGGTCCGAGATTTATTCCGCCTCGCTTTTAGGTGGTGTAATCCCTGTCTTATATAATATTACCTTCTAAAATATATTTGGTAAAACTCGATACCACACGATTCCTTAATATGTGTTCCTATTCGCCTCAGGATTGTTATATATATATATATATATATATATATATATATATATATATATATATATATATATATATATATATATATATTAGACATTAAGAGAAGATTATAGATAGATATATACATACCCATTCACATACACCTTTTACGATAAAGCTAGAACCCAGAATTAAATAGAATCGAGCAATTGCATCGACAACGGACAACGCCAGAGCCAAAGTGGGTTTCGATGTACTGCATTTCATCAGTGACGTGCTCGCGACGACCTGGGTTTGCGCCTATGTCGGAGCACGTCACTGATGAAATGCAGTACATCGAAACCCACTTTGGCTCTGGCGTTGTCCGTTGTCGATGCAATTGCTCGATTCAATCTAATTCTGGGTTCTAGCTTTATCGTAAAAGGTGTATGTGAACGGGTCTCTCTCTCTCTCTCTCTCTCTCTCTCTCTCTCTATATATATATATATATATATATATATATATATATATATATATATATATATATATATATATATATATATATATATATAGTACCGTATGAATCTGGGAACCGAGTCAAAGCATAACCATCTTTCATCGATTCAGTAGTGTTCATTTAACTGTCTTTTGCAGCAGTTGCATTTAAAAAAAAAACTGTTTTGAAATGCCAAGGTTGTTTTCTTTTGATTAAAAAAATATCCTACGGTTTTCAAAGGGTATTTTTTTTTTGAATTTGTGATTAAAAAATCAAAACAAAACAAAAAAAAATCAAAGAAGATAAACAAAACAAATATCCCCCCCCCAAAAAAAAAAAGAAAAAAATTGGAACGTTTGCAATCCACACTAGCTGCAATTTCCTTTTCTTCTACAAACATCAAATAAACATTTCGAAAGTGTTGAATCAAGAAACACAAAAATCTATAAAATATGAAGTCCTCACAATTATATAGTATCGAGCGCTATATATAAATATGCAAACGAAATATTAAAACGTCTGTGCTTTGAATGATACAGAAACAAAGAATATGTGAGGCAGCCAGAATATTATATATAAAATTTTGGATTGAGCACTGTTGCAAATGTACTTTCACCCGATGCTTCGTTTGGCTATTAAGCTAAGCTCACTGTCCGTGGTTTGTAAACATACTTGCAGTTTGAGCACTGTGAAGCAATGAGCAAGTGCTTCTTTAATAGGCACTTGATGCAGGACATTTGCGGTCACCGAATCGTAGCCTTGTGGGTAAAACAGCCGTATGTAAACTCGATTATTGTAGGTTCGATCCACGGCCGGGGAAAGGTGCTTGTCTAACCAAACTGATGAGCTGTGATACAACGAAACAGTACCGTAAGTGGATGACTATATATATAGTACCGTATGAATCTGGGAGCTGTTTGTTTCTCTTTACATAACAATGTATTTCATGATGGTCATGCTTTGACTCGGTTCTCATCTGATACCGATGATGATGATGATGATGTCTAGCAATGACCTGATTCTAATTGATGTTAACCGAAATAGCAACTACAAGAAACTATACGAATTGAACTGATAAACACTTATTGTTTAATTTCCACATTGTTCTTATGAAAAAAAAAACAAAAAACCTGGAAAGTTTGCAATCAATACTAGCTGCAAATTCCTTTTCTTTTACTAAAATCAGATAAACATACCGAGCATGATGATGATGATGATGTCTAGCAATGACCTGATTCTAACTGATGTTAATCGAAGTGGCAAATACGAGAAGGTATACGAATTGAACTAATATACACTTATGGTTTGTCCTTTAAGGTTGCCCCCCCTTTTTTTTAATCTACAGTCTTCAAAACATTTTCTTGAAATTTGTGATGAAAAACAAAAAAAAAACAAAAACAAACGAACAAAAAAAAACACTAAAATATTTGCAAACAACTGCAAATTCCTTTCTTCTACTAATATAAGATAAACATCCTGGAAACGTTGAATTAAGAAAGATAAAAATCTTCAAAATACGAGACACCCAAAGTCATACAGCATCAAACGACACACACACACACACACACACACACACACACACACACACACACACATACATATATATATATATATATATATATATATACTCATCCACATACAGTACTGTTTCGCTGTTTCACAGCTCATCAGTGCGGCTAGACAGGCAACTACCTCAAGCCAGGATTGAAACCCGATTTGTACGACAGTCAAGGCTCTTAACCACTACTTTATTGGCGGCTACTGCGGGAGTCATGAGTTTAACGATGTTTTGGCATATATATATATATATATATATATATATATATATATATAAATACTATTTCCATTATTTTCATCATATATATATATATATATATATATATATATATATATATATATATATATATATGTCCGTATGAATCTGGGGACCGAATAAAAACATGGTCATCTTTCATTGCAGCTATGTTTGCCATTCTTTACAGAAAAATCGGATACATAAAAATGTATTATGAGATGGTTATGCTTTTATTCGGTTTTTATCTGATACCGAGTGTGATGATGATGTCTAGCCATAACCTGATTCTAACTGATGTTAATCGAAGTGGCAAGAAGGCATACGAATTAAACTGATAAACACTTATTGTTTGTCATTTAAGGTTGTTTTTTTTTCTGTATTTTTTTAATCTTTATAGTAAAATGTTTTGAAATATTGTGCTTCAAATTTGTAGCTGTGCTTTTTAATATCTCGTAATTCAAGCCGTCAAAGAAGTGAAGAAAAATAATCAAATTATAGCAAAAATGAACATTTCTAAAAAAAAAAATAAATGGTAACAATACCTGCATTTCTCTTGTGACGGTCATATTACGTAAATCATAGGGACGAGGGCTATACCCTTGATCATGCTGAAAATATAAAAACAAAAATACATTTATACATTTACTTTAAAGAATTAGTCTAAAAACGCAGGTTGGTCGGTAGAAAAATACGAAAATTGAGGTTATAAATTTTATTGCTTACATTTTATTTTGTTTAAATTTTGTTTTGTTGTAATTTGTTTTGTTTAAATTTTATTTTGTCTAAATTTTATTTTGGTTGAATTTTGTTTTGATAAAATTTGTCCTCTTTAAATTTTATTTTGTTTAAATTTTGTTTTGTTTACATTTTATTTTGTTTAAATTTTATTTTATTTAAATTTTGCTTGCTTAAATTTGGTTTTGTTTAAATTTTATTCTGTTTAAAGTTTATTTTGTTGAAATTGTATTGTTTGAATTTGAATTTGTTAAAATTTTATTTGTTTAAATTTTGTTTTGTTTAAATCTTATTTCGTTTTAAATTTATTTTGTTTCAATCTTGTTTTGTTTGAATTTCATTTTATTTAAATTTTATTTTGTTGAAATTGTATTGTTTAAATCTTAATTTGTAAAAATTTTATTTTGTTTTAATTTTGTTTTGTTTAAATTTTATTTTAGTTAAATTTTGTTTTGTTAAATTAATTTTTTTGTTTAAATCTTTTTTTGTTTAAATTTTATTTTGTTTAAATGTTATTTTGTTTTAATTTTTTTGTTTCTGGCTTATTCGCTTCCTCGATTTGAATAGACATTTTCAGCATATTTGAGTGCATTATAATATTAGTCTTCGAAAACTTTATAGAAGGTATGCTTTGTAGAAATAAATTACCTTTTGACAGATTGCCTGCCTTTTTAGCAACCACCTGCATATATATATATATATATATATATATATATATATATATATATATATATATATATATATATATATATATATATATATATATATATATGTATATTATTTCTATGGCACAGGCGTCCCGAAATTCAGGATGATGAATAACAAGTGATTTTTTAGAAACTATATTCATGTCTTTTAGTTATGGTTCAAATCTCATTAAAAGGCCCAAACTGTTCAAGCATAGAACCAATAGCCATCATTTCGACATGGTGGGTATGTATGCTGATAAAAAAAACTTTATTAAATTCACACCTGAAGTGAAATTTTATATAAATCGACCCAGTTGTTTTCGAATCCATAGGGAACGAACTCTCATACACAGACAAAGTTCTTTTTATATAATAATAGAGATAAAAAAATATCAGTTTTGTTCCACAGTAATTTTTATTTTTAGGTGATTATTTAAAAATGTTTTATATTACCAGTTGTCTATGCCAGATTAAGTATTATTTTTACTATCACTTCACTGTTTATTAAGGTTCATAGAATTAAAAAATTGCAAGGGAGACAACTCTAATTTATTTAACATAAGCTTTAATTTGATGAAATCGAAGGAAGGTTAAATTTGGACAGTATACAGAGATATATGTGCAAAATTAATATGCTCTTAAGAAGAATAAAATATATCTTGATTAAAATCTTTCTGGAGAATATTTTGTCCAGGTCGAGAGTATTCTCAAATAACTGCCATCTTAAAAAACGGTGCATAACTCTGTATTCGTCCATATAGAGCTACTTATTTTTAATTAAACAAAACTAATATTTTGGAAACAAAATCTGGGATAGTTTTCATAAAATGAAAAGCCAAATGACTAATGAGAAAATACTCTACCGGACAACGCCGGATATGGATAGCTAGTGATAATTTTGGGGAAAAATATCATTTATCTGCTATTTTTTTTTTCTCACAAGAATTGAACTCACCACGTTAGATTTGGAGGCCCGCCTTTTAATGCCGTCGCCACTTTGTAAAATACGACTATCTTCGCAATCGAGAACCCATCCAAGTGCCAAAGTGCATTTCAACGATTCTCGAACTGGCTCTGTGTACTTGTACTTTTCCTAAAAGAAAAAAAAAACATAACATAAATAATTTGCATAAAAATAAGATAATTTCAATGAAATTAATATAACTTAATTCAGACAAAGTCCTTCACATAATCCATGTCTAACAGCCAATAGCACAAAGTTTACGTCCAATGATTAATTCTAAAAGTCAGTGTTCCATAATAGACGCCACAAAGTTGAATGACCATTAACAATAGTCAATACTACAAAGTCGATGTCCAATAGTCAATACTACAAAGTCGATGTCCAATTATTAATATCACAAAGTCGATGTCCAGCAATCAATATCACAAAGTCGATGTCTAGCAGTTAATACCATAAATTCAATGTCCAACAGTCAATACCACAAAGTCGATGTCCAACAGTCAATATCATAAAGTCAATGTCCAACAGTCAATTCCACAAAGTCAACATACAACAGATTCAATATACAATAGTCAGTATCACAAAGTCAATCTCCAACAGTCAATACAACAAAGTCAGTATACAATAGTCAATGCCACAAAGCCAATATACAATAGTCAATACAACAAAGTCAATATACAATAGTCAATGCCACAAAGCCAATATGCAATAGTCAATACAACAAAGTCAATATACAATAGTCAATACAACAAAGCCAATATACAATAGTCAATACAACAAAGTCAATATACAATAGTCAATGTCACAGAGTCAATATTTAGGGGATTTTTTAATCGGCAAAATTTACTCAAACTTTTAGAATCAATATCATTTCATGACAAATAGTTTAAATCTCATTAATCATTGCAATCAGAATCAAACTCCGTTCTGCTTGGAAAGCTTCATCACCTGACAAAACTAACCATTAATAAAGTGCATCTGAGTTGTTGCCATTTGGGCATAAACTCGACCATAACCACGTTGAGGTTAATAAGATTTTGGGTTCCCCAAAGAAGACAGTTTCTAAAAGCTGTAATCCAATCTTGTCCTGTACGTAAAAGGATGATTTTTTAAAATCTTTTGAAGCGCCAACGGGTTCTCAGTTGCCTGCACACAGAGTTAATTTTTTCGTTCCTTCTTGCAAGTTGCATCGTGGTGATAATCATGCAGCCATAATCATTTTAACCCTTATCTTCAAGTTGCTTCTGGGCCTTGATCAATAATGACCCATTAGTAAAAAATAAATAAATTTTTATAAAAGCTGGATGAAGGAGAAAGAACTTCATTTGCAAGACCTCTATTATCATACAATTCAATCCTACTTGGACGATTGGAATAGAGAACATCAACATCATGGTTTCCCATCAATAAACGTTGCAAAAATATTATTTGGGTCAAAACATGTAGACCATTGTGAGAAGAAGCGATATAAATGAATCGTCTGTCGTTAACAGCTTTCTCCACATCCGAAACGATAGTTAAGAAATCAAATATTCCAATTTCTTTCTTCCAATTAACTTGTTAAAACACTGTTCAACCGTCTGGATCATTCGTCCCAATTCACCTCCCCCCCCTGTGCCAGGCGGAATAACGAGGAATGGTGATGCGAATAACAGACGTCATTCTGAAGTGTTCCTTGAATTCATCGGAAACAAATATTTCCGATAACGCTATTCCTGTTGCCAAGAAAATCTTGGCATTATCTGAACATATATGTATAGGCACACCAAACCAATCTGTGAACTTCACAAATGCCTGTAAAAATGACCGAGTACTCATATCGGGCAGCAATTCCAAGTGCACTGCGTGGAGATTCATACAAATAAACAACAAAATGTACATTTTTGCTTTTTTCTCCATTAACATTTAACCAATAATGATCAGTAAAATCAACCCCAGTTTGTAAGAAGGGAAGAAAAAAAAAAATTAACTTTGTGTGTGCTGAACTACTTTGTTTGGTCATACAGGGTGACACAAAAAAAAAAAAAGAAGCTAAATGGAGGTCATCTAGAACATATGCTGTAGAACGGATAAAAAAAGGCCAAACCCCTAGTGTTTTGATGTGATCTTTTGAATATAATAAACTAGTTATGACCAAAGTTTCATTTCATTTGGGCAAAACACTAAGAAACGGGGCCTAATTATAGTTGGGTCCCGTTTTTTTTTGGTCATCCTGTATGTTGAGAATATCATCAAGATGACCTTGCACAACACCAAAGCTAGCCTGATCGCCGCCATCCACTGAGTATTCGCCGAGCTCCCATTGGCGCTTTAAAAAAAAACATATTTTTTTTTACACAAGAATCACCACTTATCAAGGCCCGGAGGCCACTCGAGGATAAGGGTTAATGGATATACATTAGTCAATGTGATTATAGCGTAGTAAACATAAGTAGTGGGAATTTTGTAAATTGGATTACTTAGGGGGACGGTTCATCAAGAACTTGTTTACACCGGACTTGAAGACAATCAGATTGTAGTCAACTAGAATTCTTGTAGAAAAAGCATGCTCCCAGTTCCAGACCCGTATCGAGGTACTGATTGAGACTGAAGACGGCTACATTGAATAGATCTCAGCCCTACTAGATAATCAAGTTATCTGAATTGATTTTTTCAATAAAAATTTTAAAATAAAGCCGTAGTGTTGTTTTTTTTTAGTGCAACAAATTTATCGTTCCACACTGTATTAAATTTAATTTTTACATTCTCTGGTTGGATTACCGGAAAGATTGTCAAGTTTAATAACAATTTCACGTATGTGGAACAATTTTGTAGTTCACCGTTTAGTTAGCACGATAATTCTGAAGCAATTGATGAATTTATCCCTCACAAGAACGCCCTAAGATATTGAAACTCTGCACTGCAGGTTTGCTTTTTAACTGACTACAATATGGTTGTCTTCAAATCCAATGTTAACAAGTTCTTGTTGATTCGTCACCTTTAAATAATCAAATCCTACATAATTTCCACCACAACCGATCACTTTGCTATTATCTCAGTGACTATCTTACACTGATTAATACTTATCCCCGAGTGGTTTTCAAGTCTTGATAAGTGGTGACTTTGTAAATAGTGTATATATTTGAGATCCTACACCAATAAGTAGCAATTAATTTAGCTAGTATGAATTTTGACGAAACAACTCGTTACAACAGCTCCATTCTTTTTGGTGGCAGATTTGCTTGTTGAGCCATACCCACTGAAACTTGGTGGACAAGTCAGGCGTATGTTAAACATTATTTGTACAAAATCTATAATGGCAGTACAGTATGTATTACTCACTCGTTCAGTAAGAAGTTGGTATGGTTTTAGCATGGGATGCTGCTTTTTGTCTTCGTCGTATTCTGCTCCATACACCCAGCCTTGGTCAACCTGAAAATCGGAAGAAATCAGAAATACAAAATTCATTTTGTTGAATCAATTAATATACTAATTAAAAAAATAAGAATAGAAAATACAGCTTAAATTCCTGGAAAAACCAACTAAATTGAAAATATGACAGACTTAGCACTTGCATAAGCCGACTTTCTGCTAGAAAATCCACAATTATACAAGAGAATTCAACTATAAAACAGAGGCAAAAAACCCTTTTATATATATATATATATATATATATATATATATATATATATATATATATATATTAGCAAAGCTACCCAGAGTTGTCCAAGGTTATAAAAAGGTAGCATATTTCATATTTCTTTTAGTTTTAGCAAGACATACAAGGAAGCCATGTTTAAGTCCAGTTTGGTCTACAGAACCACTTTCATTTAGGGTTGTTGACAAAACGGCATAAAAACAGACAATATGTGGACAACTACAGTGCAAAAATGGACCCCAAAGTCATAGAAAAAACCTGGAAGACCTAAAATTCCACGAAGAGACGATCCTGAAAACCAATGGGGTCATACGTGGCCAGGCCTAGCCAGGAACAAATAACTTTTAGGCTATTTCCATCACAGCTTTTAGGCTATTTCTGCAGCAGCTTTTGAGCTATTTCCATCACAGCTTTTGAGCTATTTCCATCAAAGCTTTTAGGCTATTTCCATCATAGCTTTTAGGCTATTTCCATCACAGCTTTTAGGCTATTTCTGCAGCAGCTTTTGAGCTATTTCCATCACAGCTTTTGAGCTATTTCCATCACAGCTTTTGAGCTATTTCCATCACAGCTTTTAGGCTATTTCCATCACAGCTTTTAGGCTATTTCCATCACAGCTTTTAGACTATTTCTGCAGCAGCTAGCAGCTTTTGGGCTATTTCCATAGCAGCTTTTAAGCTATTCCCATCGAAGCTTTTCGGCTATTTCCATAGTAGCTTTTGAGCCATTTCCATAGCAGCCTTTAGGCTAGTTCAACAGCACCGTTTTTGGGTTATTTTCGTATGAAGTCTGAAACGTACACAATGTCAATAAAATATGATTAAAAATAAATACATACTTTTTTGACCGCCCAGCAATCATGATAATGCTCTGAAAATTTGGCGATGACAGCTTCGAGAGCAGCATTCAGAGTGATGCTGTAAAATAAAATAAAAACAGAATTTCTTTTTAATAAAAAAGCGCCAGCCACGCAAAACTCATAAGAGTAATACTTGACTTGACAATATGAACGAATGTATATTTTTATTGTAATTATGAGTGCGATACCTCTCGTGGTTTATACAAGCAAAATGAAGAAAGAAATCAAATGTCTTTATTGAAAAATATATGATGCCAAAAGTCTCCGAAACAAATTAGGTAAATAATTTTATAAAAAATTATATAACATTATTGATTTTTCTAATTTTAGAAAAAATTATATAGCATTATTTGTTTTTCTAATTTTAGAAAAAATTATATAACATTATTTGTTTTTCTAATTTTATAAAAAATTATATAACATTATTTGTTTTTCTAATTTTAGAAAAAATTGTATAACATTATTGTTTTTTCTAATTTTAGAAAATAATTATACAACATTATTTGTTTTTCTAATTTTACAAAAAATTGTATAACAATATTTATTTTTCTAATTTTATAAAAATTATATAACATTATTTGTTTTTCTAATTTTAGAAAAATCATATAAAATTATTTATTTTCTAATTCTAGAAAAAAATATATAACATTATTTGTTTTTCTAATTTTAGAAAAAAATGTATAACATTATTTGTTTTTCTAATTTTAGAAAAAATATATGACCTTACTTGCTGTTCTAATTTTATTAAAAAAATCATATAACACTTGTTTTTCTAATTTTATTAAAAAATATATAAGATTATTTGTTTTTCTAATTTTATTAAAAATATATATAACATTATTTATTGTTCTAATTTTATTAAATATATATGCATAACATAATTTGTTTTTCTTAATTTTATTAAAAAATATATAAACCTTTTTGTCTTCTAATTTCATTGAAAAATTATATAACATTATTTGTTTTTCTAATTTTATTAAAAATATATATAAACTTACTTGTTTTTCTAATTTTATTAAAAATATATAACATTATTTGTTTTTCGAATTTAAAAGATATAACATTATTTATTTTTCTAATTTTATTTAAAAAATATATAACATTATTTTTTTAATTTTATTAAAAAATTATATAACATTATTTTTTTAATTTTATTAAAAAATTATATATAAATTATTTGTTTTTCTAATTTTATTAAAAATATATATTACATTATTTGTATTTCTAATTTTATAAAAAATATATATAACACCATAATCTCTAGAAATAACTTCACAAAAAATGTTTTCAATGCTGTGCCAAATCTGTTCTATATAAAAAAGTGCCAACCATGTAAAACATGTTGTATCTGTATTTTGTTTAACAATACAAGAACGAACGTATATTTTGCAGTATCCATGAGTGTGTTACGCCTCGCGGTTAATACAAACAGAATGAAGAGAAGAAAAAGAAAATCTTCTTTAAAAAAGACGTATATTCTCGAAAGTTTCAGAAAAAATTAAATAAATGATTTTATATATAAAAAAAAATCATATAGCATTATTTAGTGTTCTTCAAATTAATTTACGAAACAATGTTTTCAATGTCTTCCATAGAAATAAATGTTTTGGAATTATTTAGATGAGCAAGGATGAATTGTATTGTATCATATTATTTGGTCTACTGATCTCATCTTCAATAATATTTTCACAAAATTACAGCATTATATATATATATATATATATATATATATATATATATATATATATAATAGTAAATTATAAAAATATATATGGCAATTAAGTAGCTGAATTGCCATATTTATTTTATAGCTTACCACCTAGCTCTACCTATGTATTGAGCACTGTTGAAGTAAATATTGAAAATTTACGCATAAAATTATATTTTCATGTATTAATTTACGCGATTAAATGAAGTAGTCATATATATATATATATATATATATATATATATATATATATATATATATATATATATATATGGGAAAACAATAAGGATGGAAAATGAAGCCACAAAAACTATATATTGGTAAATATAGACTGGTTCATTTATTCAATAAGGGTATACAAAAATTTAGTTGGGGGATAGAAGGGACTTTTTATACCAAGGCATTTCGAAGCCTAATGCTTTTCATCAGAAGAGTAGAGAAGATGCTAGGTAACATAATGGGGATGTGACGTCTACTTTTTGAGCTTTATATTATCCCGATAAGTCTCCTCTTATAGAATTGAACTTACTCTCTTCTTCTAACTTAATAAGCTATATATATATATATATATATATATATATATATATATATATATATATATATATATATATATATATATTTAAAACAAAACATGCGATGTTATTGTTCTAAATAATTTTTTTCGGCCCGATGAATATCATGCCCAATTTTTTTTCTAAGGTTAATAAATTTTCGTTTTCTGAGGTGTCTACGATTGATTAAATTCTGTAATTACATAGTAATAGATAATTGGTTCTATGTAACGAAACCGTTGCTGTCAATACATATGAAATTTTTGATATGTTGAAAGAAAAAATAAAAAGATAACTAAAATCTTGGAATTCTGAATGTAGCTGTATTGTTATATCTATCTATCTATCTATCTATCTATCTATCTATAAAAATGAAATTGTCTGTGTGTGTACATTTCCCTACCAAACTACTCTGTCAATTTTCAATCTACAGATTCGAGATTTGGCATAAGTAGTATTGAGATTTGGAAAAATCTTTTTAATTGGTTTTCGGCCAGAAATTTGGCTGTCAAGGGGTCAAAGTGCAACGATTTGACCTTTGAAAACTCTACCAAACTCCTTTGCCAATTTTGTGTCTAAACAATGAAATTTTAGATGTAGGTTGCTTGGACATGGATCAAACTTTTTAATTTGATTTATGCCCAAAACAATAAATGTTAAGGGGTCAAAATTGGGGTCAAAGTTTAAAAAAATTTGACCTCAGCTAATTTTTGGTCTAAACATTTAAAATTTTACATAAAGTGTATTCAGACATAGGGAACGCTTTTTAATCTGTTTTTGGCAAATATTTGGCTGGGAAGGGGTCAAAGTTCACAAGATTTGACTTTTGCGGTCTATAGCTAACTATTCAGACAATTTTGGGTTTAAACACGTGAAATTTTAGATGTAGGTTACCAGGACATGAGCCAAACTTTTTAATATATATATATATATATACATATGCACATAAAGTTATGAATAATACATAGGGCTCGAGCATAGCCGGGCTGAACTGTTAGTATATATATATATATATATATATATATATATATATATATATATATATAATGTATGTATATATATATATAATGTATATATGTATGTATGTATGTATGTGCGTGCGTGTATGCGTGCGTTTGTGTGTGCTTATGCATATATATATCGATAGTAAACATTCCAAAGCTACAAATATATTTATTTCGCATTCATATTGTTTTATTGCTGATAAGTCAGGTCTTACACGTGTTTCGCTTAATGGTAGGAATTCACCAAACAAATCTTCAGAGAAAAATAGACATTTTTTTTCCCCTTGGATTAAAAAAAGGATAAAAGAGAGTAATGAATGAGAACTTTCAAAAACTAACATAAGTCGCTACAATAAATCTACTGTTTCAGTCTTAAAAGACACCGTCAGGAGACAATGTACCTCTGGTCTTACTCGAGGCTAGTCATCAAATCTTAAATGACAGGCCTCGAGTAAGACCAGATGTGTATTGTCACCTGACCGTCTTTTAAGACTGAAACAGTAGATTTATTGTAGTGACTTATGGTAATTTTGTTTATCTAAATTTAATAAAATAATGTGTGTGTGTGTGTGTGAGTGTGTGTGTGTTCCACCCAGAATACTCTTCTTGGAGGGGATAGATATTGAAATGACCTTGTGTCTAACCTTTCCTTTTTGGATAGCGTAGATAAACAGGGACTCAGTCAGTACTAAAACCTAAGACAGAAAAACTGTTTGAATTTAATAAAAACTTCAAAAATAGATTCACTAATGCGACTTAAAAGAGTTACCTTTTGGTGTTGACCGGGGTAGGAATATATTCAGCATCTCCAGTTCCTTGGACTAAGTCAAGGCCATCTTGATTGGTCAGAGAGTAATCAGGTGACATAGCACAGCCAATAGCTGATAAGCATGGTAGAGCCCTTGAGAAAAGCTCTGGATCATAACCCTGGCAAATGTGAAAGCAAAAAAAAAAAAAATAAAATAAAATAAATAAATAAGTATGAAAATTTAAAATTTTACAAAATAAATAAACTGTTTTGAAACCATTTGAAGGCGCAAAAATGTTATTAAAAGGAAAAAAAAAATCAAGCATTTTTTTTAATAAATATATTTTTTTATCTTTTTATAATTGAAATGTGTTTTATGAATTTCGGATTGTAACAAATCCATCATCAGAGCCAACCACACTATCTAAACAAATGCCACATTGACGCAAAAAGAAGAGCAAGTCAACATCATTGGATGCAGCAGCCGCTGCAGGTTTTATATTAGAGTTTTCTTTCTAGAGAGGTTGCCTTCACCACGGCTTATAGGAGCCCTCTCCACCCTCCATACAAGCAAATTCGTTTTCGAACATTGCCATTACTTGATATAGCACATATAAAAAATATATATACAGAAACATGAAAACAAATCAGTGATGGGTCGCACGAAGGTGGCTTTTAAGCCCTACCAAACTCTGGCATTCTTTGTCACACATTGTGCAGACATGTGCGCCACTAGCAGCACGTTCTTGATGGTCACTTCTATGAATATTCAAATGCTGCTTCAAACCACCTGCTGTTTTGCACGTCCACGCACAGTTGACACAGGTTAGATCTCGAAACACAAGACTGCTTTGTGGCCTACTGCGCTGATGAGTAGTCTGGTGGCTTATCGGCCCAGCTCTGCTCAGACATAATCTCCCGCACACCTCACACTCCAGACCAATTTGACGCCCCAGGCCATCCACTGCTTCCATACATACATGATGATCGCTGCATCTTTCCAGATGATCGCTGTCACATTGAGTTCGCCCAATCTTGTCGTCCATGCCATCTCAGATGACTGTACTCCCGCTGCAGATTTACACATCTTGAAGCAGCCATCGAGTTGACTTCCTCTGGAGGTTGAAGGGTATTCCTCTGAACAATCACGTGTTTTCTCAAACCACCAATAGACTTGCAAACTTTGCTGCATGTTAAACAGATCGTTTGGTTCGGACTAATAGGTGCAAAGTTGATCTGAACAGGAGTTTTGTGCGATTTAAGGTGGTTGATGTAGCCAGCTTTTGACAAAAACATTCGTTCACAAGTGTCGCATTTCCAGCTCTGTTTGTCATGGTTAAGACCATACATACATACATACATACATACATACATACATACATACATACATACATACATACATATATAAATGCATACATACATACATACATATATAAATGCATACATACATACATACATACATACATATATAAATGCATACATACATACATACATACATACATACATACATACATACATATATACATACATACAACAGTTCACACTGCATGCACATGCTTGATAGACTTCTTTGGTTGACAGTGGTAACGCTCTGCTGGTTAGTAATGGCAGAATTTCCCTGAATTTATTCCATCCACTTCTAATTCTTTCGATCACATTAGCACTTGCTCTTCCTTATGCTCTAATAATACAAGGCAGGTAACAAAACGTCTAAGCAACGCCAATAACTTCACCATCGAAATATACTTTCTCCACATCTGCATTCTTATCAGTAGTTTTTTTACACTTCTTACACAGATGAAGTAGGAAACAAGTGTAAAAAAAGGCAGAGTTGATCTCACTCTTCCTTAAAATAGCGAGAAATACCCCCCCCCCCCTCAATAAAACTTTCCTTGGACGGATGGTACTCTAGACCTGATTGATTTTTTATTTTTTTATTACTTGGAAACTAAATGCCAGAAAGTTTTCTATTCTAATAGTTTCTTCCCTTGAACAGCTAGACTTAGGAATTCCCTTCTTGCTGCCTGCGTCCCTGGCTGTACTGATATGCAGAAGTTTAAATGTAACATGAACAAATATCTTGCTAATCTTTCGTAGACATGGCCCCAAATAGTAGCCCCTTACGTCCAACTGGCGATATGCTTTGTAAGGGGTGAACATGAGTAAAAAATAATAATAATAATAATAATAAAAAAAAACAACTACTTGCCCGCGACAATTTTAAATATGATATGCATTCAAAACAGATCCGACTATCCATAAAAATAAACTTTTTGATTGTAGGTCTTCATTTGGTATAAATTTAAATCCAAATTTTGGTTTAAATAGTTTTTATTTAAAAAAAGAAATTGTAAATAAACGCAATCTCCATAAATAAAAAAAAAAATCAATTTTGGTCGTGAATAAATAATATAACTCATTATTATTATGTACTCACTAGTCGCACAAGCCATCATCAAAAATTGCTCTTTGATGACGGCTTGTAGTGTTCCCTGGAGTGTGAGTAACAACAAGTCTCCCCAGACTTCCAGTACTCTTCACCTCTTTCGATAACCTTTGCAAAAGAATTTGCATTATCACAACAGCCGCTTACCATTGATTTCTCGTTGGCAGCGACCATTGGTCTTCACCGGAATTTGGGTGGCAATAAGTCTCCCCAAGGTCCTAGTCCTCTTTGCACTCAGCCAGCGGAGGTCTGGCTAGTGCTTTCTCTCCTCGGTCTTTCCATTCTCCTTGAGCCTCATTATTTGGAGTGGTGCCCGTGTATGGTGACACTCACACACACAAAAAGGGAGGGAGCGGAGTCTTACAATTATACAAGTTTCAGTTTTCATGATTCTATGTGATGTTCCTTTGTGTTTTGCATCTGTAGCCGTTTCTGTGTTCAGCTTATGTGTGGTGTTGGTCTCTGCAGTCAAGGGTTTTCCTTAATATTTCTGCATTTTTCATTATGGAAATTATGTTGTATCTTCTCAGCCATCCCTCTGATTGCAATCTCTCCCATTCTCTTTTAAAAGTTTTTCCGTATTCTTTCTATTAATCTAAAGATTAATTAAAGTTGTGTAAATATATATAAAAAAAACACTCTAGGTAGCAAAAATCTGCTCGAACGTACCAAGGTGAAGGTTAAACCGGTGTCTGTCCTTTTTTAAGTGAAGTCGACCAGGGTCCTTATTCTCTACTTGGTCCAGTAATTTTAGTGCAACTATCACACAAAAAAGTTGCATTACAAAAGGAAGCAGGTTAGCGAACCAAAAAACAACAAATTAAAGCAAACGAAATAGTCTTACCCTCTGAGCCAGCGAATCAAAGATGCCACTAAATAGAACCATAGTTAGACGTCGTTCTTCTTCACTCGCCGATCCGAATGATCCCCAGCCACCATGGCTACCGTAGTAACTGCCACATCGTTCATAATGGGATGTCAACAACTGCAAAGATAAACAAAGGATAAAACCGTAACTGTCTACAGATGCAAAATGCAATGCATTAAAACACTAATTAAAGCAACATTTGTGTTAGTATTTATATAGATATACATATTTAAAAAAAAGAAAAAAAAACAAACAATCATCTTGAAATTTATAAATTATTCAAAACCAGTTACGTTAATTTATCCCTGACGATGAATCCTGAATGGATTGGAAAGTACTCGAACTTATGATAAACATGGTGATTACATCAGCTAGTTCCTACCAGAAGTGAAGACTGTTATTCGGAAGTTGAAAAGGATCGAAAACAATTAATAGACCAAAACTGTCTATTTTATTTAATGATATATATTAAAGAGTTAATATTTACAAGTAAAATAAACTCAGCCAGATGTAAAAGTTCAATAAAACCGAAAAGGAAATAGAGCTTATAATATGAACAAATGATTAATAAAACATGTTAAAAGACATCTCGAAAAAGAGTTAAAAACATATTTA
>NC_136513.1:18795000-18917500 GCF_053919585.1 Euprymna scolopes | reverse complement strand
AGAGGTTAGATCGTCTAGTTCAGTGTGTTTATTTTTTAAAACACATATTTATTTAAAATTTCTAATTTTCGGCTTATAAAAAAGCACATGTCTGAATTTTAACCGTCATACTTTGAATTTCATTTTCGCCATCCTTTTAAACAATGAATTTCTATTGATTTTTACACGCGTGCGCATAATCGAGCGCTAATACTCTGAACTGGACGATAAAACCTATGTCTTGGACAACTTGAGACTGCACCAAATACCGTCATGGCGAATAAGAAAAAAAAAAAAAAAAAAGAAATAGAGAAAAAAAAAAAAAGAAACAAAAATATTGTCTAAACCTTCCCGATGAAACCTTTTATATAAGCCAAAAATTACAAATTTTAAATAAATATTTATTTAAAAAATAAAAATAATGCGTGTGTCTGATCTTTAAACCGTCATGTTCTGAATTTTATTTTCATCTTGCTTCTAAACAGTGGATTTCTATTAATTTTATTTCTATTAATTTTAATACATGTGCGCATGATCGAGCGTCAACATACTGAACAGAATTTCATATCCATCGTGATTGTCCAAACCTTCCTGACGAAGGCTTGGTATTTTAATGTAGATTTTGTAGTTATTATTATAGATCCAATTCTTTATTGATTACTAAGCAGCTTCGCCGTGTCGGCACACACAACGCCGAGTCAAACACAAAACCGAGTACACTCAACATCGTCTTACCATCAACGCTTACCCTGTGAACTCGGAGTATGGGAAATTCCCATATGCACAAAACAAAATCACTGAAATAACAAAAATACCCTAACTAAGGGTAAGGATAATCAGTAAACGTTGGATAAAATGATGGGTAAAATTATTATGAACTTGCCAGGATTCGAACCTGGAATCTTCTGATCCGTAGTCAGACGCGTTATCCATTGCGCCACAAGTTCTGTCCGTATGCCAAAAGACGTTACCGCGACTCTATACAGACAGTTCGATAAAAAACACCTGATGAAGGCCGGAGGGCAAAACGGCCGAAACGTTGTGACGATAACAACCAAGATGAGGAAGTCAGTCCGACAATCTCAATCAATGAAAACACCTCATCTCAAAAATACAGACAATTACTATGGTCAGATAACTTTTTCGACAAAAACGAAACGGCCCTAAAACCCTTATTTCGGGCTTTTTGTGTGACTCGGTGTTGTCTGTTACGAACCATATATAGATAAGGACAGTCTAGGGACTCACACCTTTCAATTCGATGCATCTGTTCCAAAGTTTTATTGGTATATATGCACACACACATATAAATAAATAAACATTTAGACTTTTATTAATAGTATAGATATTGTCGGGATTATTTCACCAACAAGAAGAGGGGAGGGTGTAAGAAAAGGCAGTAAGGGCTTGCAACGAAATGGTGACGTTGCTTCCAAGCAGTCTTTTCTTTCCTTGTAAAGGTAATACTTAACTGGTAACGTTTGCCGAACAACAGTAACGAGGTAATCAGTCTAAGAGACGCCAACCGACTAGCAAGCTAGGTAAATAGCTTCTTAACTAATCACTAAACCGTAGTGAGACAACTTCTTTTATACATACTCTCAGTGGCGAGAATTCCAACGTGATTTCCAACGAGATTAGAATGTCTATTTAACTTAGTAGGAAATAGACACCCAGTTTCTCAATAACGGCAAACAACAGTTCAGTGTCTTTTCTTCCCTCCGACCCACTCCCGGCAAGTCAAATCAATTTTAATTCTTACACTATAGATTGCCCAATATATACTAGTTTTTAGTTTTTATTATTGCTACGCATATGCGTTTCAATAAGTATTTGTTATGGATCATGCTGAGTTTTTTTTTTGTTCTGGAATTGTCGACAGAACCAACCACTTACTCAATTTTTCCACTAAGTTACTTCAACACGAAGTTTTGCAGATGTTTTAAACACAGCCTCCACATGGAATGATTGGCGGAACAACCATCTGGAATGTATTTGAGTCATTGTAATCAAACCACAATACGACACTGGTTTTGCTATCTAAGAGATATGCAATGCCTAGGAGCATGGGAAACCTTCCAAATTCAACAATATATGTCCATCTTGAGAGGGGAACGCATAAATGCAAAAATCAAATGGCTTTGAAATAGAGAGCAAAACTTTATTCTTCAGTTGTCAAATTATCAAAACATTTTGGTAGAATTGCCTCATATTTCTAAACTTTTGAGATGAGGATTGATAATTTGTATGATCTAGACTATTGTTCTCATCTTGGGTGTTATTTTCAAAATGTTTCGGTCGATGTAATCTTCACATAAATCTTGATTTGCTCCTATTTATGAAAAGTTAAAAGAATGTTTTTATTGCTTTTTTTGTCGATAAACCATAGTTGTTAGAATCCAAAATGTGTGATGCTTTTATGAAATGGAAAGAACGTCGAGTAGTTTTCACTTTTGTATTAATTTCGGTCTATACTGAATAGCTTAAGTGCCATAAATATAATTCAATAACTTACTATATATATATATATATATATATATATATATATATATATATATATATATATATATATATATATATATAAGTGAACGTGTTTGCGTGTGTGTGTGTCTGTGTACATTTCATTACGCAATAACTGTCAATTTTAAGCTTACAGACTCGAAATTTGATAGACAGGGTACTGAGATTTGGAAAAATCTTTGTGGTCGGTTTTCGGCCAGAAATTTGGCTTTTAAGGGGTCAAAGTTCAACGATTTAACCTTTGAGAACTCTACCAAACTCCTCCGACAATTTTGGGTCTAAACACTTGAAATTTTAGATATAGGTTCCTTGGACATGGATCTAATTTAATAACTTGATTTGAGCCAAAAACAATAACTGTTAAGGGGTCATAATAGGGGTCAAAGTTAAAAAAATTGACCGCTTTTTTTTTTTTTTGCTCAACATATACCTCCAAACACCCTGGCAACGCCGGACTTAAATTCTAGTATATAATAAAAGGATTCTGTTTGAAATTCTGTGCAAATTCCTAAACATCCACAAGGACTTGTGTCGTAATGGATAAAGTACTAAGTAAAATGCAGGCGATTCTACAAATGTAATTGTAAATTACGTAAGACTTCTATCCAGTCATGACTGACGGAGGTTACATCGTCCGAAACGTTGTGAGATGAACACCTAAGATGACAACTGTAGTTCAACTTAATTCAAAGAATACAGAAGAACTGCATCATGGTTTTTTTTTTAATAATCTGGAAGCAGGAAAATTGCTTTTAGTGTAAAAAACAAACAAACAAACAAACAAAAAACATGGAGTCCCTGTGGTAGAAAAATAAATAAAAAGAATTATTAGTTGAAATAAACACATTGCAACAGACATCACTGATGCGACAACAGCGAAGTTGAAGCGGCTCGTAAGCTGTCGGTTTCTATAGCAACAAGGAAAGGGGAAGAGAGAGATACAAAGAAATAAATAACATCTATACTCACAAAAAAAACAAAAAAAACAAACAAAAAAAAAACCCCAAGGGATAAGTTGTAAAAAAACCCCCAAAAGATTGAAAGGGATAATTTGTAAAAAGAAAAAAAAATTGAAAGGGATAATTTAAAAAAAAAAAAAAATGAAATGAATAAGTTGTAAAAAAATTAAAGGGATAATTTGTAAAAAAAATTGAAAGGGATAATTTGTAAAAAAAAAAAATTGGAAGGGATAATTTGTAAAAAAAAAAAATTGGAAGGGATAATTTGTAAAAAAAAACAATTGGAAGGGATAATTTGTAAAAAAAAAATTTGGAAGGGATAATTTGTAAAAAAAAAAAATTGAAAGGAATAATTTGTAAAAAAAAAGGATAAGTTTTAAAAAATTGAAACGCTTAAGTTGTAAAAAAAGGATAAGTTGCAAAATAAATTGAAAGGGATCAGTTGTAAAAAAATTGAAAGGGATAATTTGTAAAAAAATTTTGAAAGGGATAATTTGTAAAAAAAAAGGATAAGTTGCAAAAAAAATTGAAAGGGATAATTTGTAAAAAAAAAAAAATTGTAAGGGATAATTTGTAAAAAAAAAAAATTGGAAGGGATAATTTGTAAAAAAAAACAATTGGAAGGGATAATTTGTAAAAAAAAAATTTGGAAGGGATAATTTGTAAAAAAAAAAATTGAAAGGAATAATTTGTAAAAAAAAAGGATAAGTTTTAAAAAATTGAAACGCTTAAGTTGTAAAAAAAGGATAAGTTGCAAAATAAATTGAAAGGGATCAGTTGTAAAAAAATTGAAAGGGATAATTTGTAAAAAAATTTTGAAAGGGATAATTTGTAAAAAAAAAGGATAAGTTGCAAAAAAAATTGAAAGGGATAATTTGTAAAAAAAAAAAAATTGTAAGGGATAATTTGTAAAAAAAAAAAATTGGAAGGGATAATTTGTAAAAAAAAAAAATTGGAAGGGATAATTTGTAAAAAAAAAAATTGAAAGGAATAATTTGTAAAAAAAAAGGATAAGTTTTAAAAAATTGAAACGCTTAAGTTGTAAAAAAAGGATAAGTTGCAAAATAAATTGAAAGGGATCAGTTGTAAAAAAATTGAAAGGGATAATTTGTAAAAAAATTTTGAAAGGGATAATTTGTAAAAAAAAAAGGATAAGTTGCAAAAAAAATTGAAAGGGATAATTTGTAAAAAAAAAAAAATTGAAAGGGTTAATTTGTAAAAAAAAATTGAAAGGGATAATTTGTAAAAAAAAATTGAAAGGGATAATTTGTAAAAAAAAATTGAAAGGGATAATTAAAAAAAATTGAAAGGGATAATTTGTAAAAAAAAATTTGAAAGGGATGATTAAAAAAATTTGAAAGGGATAATTTGTAAAAAAAAATTGAAAGGGATAATTTGTAAAAAAAAAAAAAAATTGAAAGGGATAATTAAAAAAAAATTGAAAGGGATAATTTGTAAAAAAAAATTCAAAGGGATAAGTTGTAAAAAAAAAAAAATCAAACGAGGATCTGAGTCGCGAACCTGCACATTGCGACACACAGTAAATATGTAAGCATGTGATGAAGAAGATGAAAAACAACCTCACAGACTCCCACCAAATAATCGGGTGACAATATCGACACACATGAAACACAGAATAAGCAACATCAGTTTTATTTTTTAGAATTTTTTTTACAAAACACATTCATGCCACTTGACCTTCAAAGTATTTCTAAATACTTATAATCTTTGTTTCTTTTTTGTTCTACTCTATGCTTTATTTATCCACTTTTGGACAAAGATCAAAGAGTAATATCTGTTCTGTTCTCATTCAAGGGAAGAAAAATTACACTAGACTGAAGTAAATTTCATTTTCGTCCCAATTCAAAGTTATAACCCTAAAGTCCACATTTTTGTGCGAAACAAAGGCTCCTATTGCTGGGCCAATCATAGGAGAGTAGATAATGCGGCACTATTGCTCGTTTTGGAGACGTAGTAGTTCTCCACGTTCAAAACAATATTATATTTAACTTTATACTCGTGGAGAGGTAAGTAAATAAATGTAAACTATATTTGTTTTATCTCTATTTCTCTCTCTGACACAGGTAGATACAGCGTGGAACGATAAAATTGTTGTACTAGGAAAGACGACATGATTCCATTTCCGTTTGATGAAAACTGGTTTTCTTTTTCTTGTTGCAGACCATCTACTAGTTGGCCAGTTGTGTACAAATCCCAAGAGTGACAGAAGCCTTCTATCATGTCTGAAAGTGACCCAATGTTCAACGAGTGAGATTGGAGTGCACTTCTGTACAACTTATGCTCTCTAACAATCCAAGTTATGACAACAGGACCATTGCCGGCAGCCTCAAAATGCATCGCTGGACTTTCATGAATAACAGAGACGTGCCCAGGGTAATGAAAACAAAGTTTCCCGCCACGGTTATGGTCTTTGATGCATTTTCAAGTGAGGGCCACATCATGCCACCTCACATCTTCGAAGTCAGCTTGAAAGTCAACACCAAGGTGTATCTGGATGTGCTGAAGAGTGTGGTGATCCCCTGGTGCAATCAGGTAGCCACTGGAAAACTCTGGGTGTAGCAGCAGGACTCGGCGCTGGCCCACAAGTCCAAAGAGACCCAGGCTTGGCTTCAGAAGGAGTGCTATGACATTGTACCCTTTTCTCACTCTTCCCCCGACCTGAACTCGATGAGCTACTTCGTTTAATCATACATCGAGAACATCACCAACATGACCTCCCACAACACCAAAGTCAGCTTGATCGTTGCCATCTGCTGAGTATTAGCCGAGCTCCCACCGGCACTTGTAGAAAAGGTATACTCCTAGTTCCGGACCCGTATTGAGGCAGTGATTGAGGCTGAAGGTGACTACATTGAATAGTTACCTGAATTGATTTTTTCAATAAAAGTTTAAAAAAAAGCTGTAGTGTTTTTTTCTTTAGGGCGACACTTTTATCGTTCCACCCTCTATAGCACTGACTTTTATGCTGTAGTGTTTTTTTCTTTAGGGCGACACTTTTATCGTTCCACCCTCTATAGCACTGACTTTTATGCTGAGGAGCCCTGACATGTATTAGTATGACATTATTTTAGTACCGAGAAACCCTGGTCTGTTTTATTTCAACACTAGCTTCAGTGCCTAAGGGCGTACCATGGGTTAATATAACACTGATGTCTGCACCTAAGTCCCTGCCATCAGTTAGTATGAAACTGGTTTCATGCTTATGATCCTTGTCATAAATTAGTACAACACTGATTTTGGTGCCTACAGTTCCTGTTTTTGGTTAGTATCATGATATGATGCAATGTGATAATTTTACTGGTACAATATTAATTAATCCAAAGAGATTGTGCATCACTGCGCTTTTGGGCTGACAAATATCACCAAATTTTAATTTAACAAACGATTAATTCAAAAGGTCATATTCTTCATATTTAAGCAGCAACCAAAAGAATTAGTTTTCATTAATTAAAATAATCAAATCATAATTTTGAGGAATTGTATTTCTTGAAATTAATCTAAATGAGTAAAGACCAAGTCTACATCCCCATCACACATCCCCTCCCATTGTTGTCCCATCACCGCCCCCCCCCCCAAAAGTGATACCAAATAGCCGAGAAGGGTTAAGGAGGATGGAAAGACCGAGAAGAGAGCGCTGACCAGACCTCCGCTGGACAAGCGCAAAGAAAACTGGGACCTTGGGGAGGCTTAGTGCCACTCAAATTCCAGGATAGACCAATGGCCGCTACCAGCGAGAAATCGGTGGTGAGAAGCTGTTGAGATAACGCAAACTTATTTGCAAATGTTATCGAAGGAGGTGGAGTGTGCTGGACGTCTGGGAAGACTTGTTGTCATTCAGCTTCCAGGGAACACCACAGGTTTTTCAATCAGATCTTTGATGACTTGTGTGGAAGCTCCATGTGAGCCAATAATAACAAGTACATGGCATAATCCCCAGAGTTAAGCGGCCGTTTGGGAATACTAGGTACTGTATGTGCTCTCTGCTTATCTCAGCATTGTTTCCAGTTGTCCTGGACTTCTCCCTACCATGGAAATCGAGCAGTGTTGATTCAAGAGAAGTGTGATTGAAGATAACACAACTCTTGCTTCACAATGATATGCACATCTACCTTAACAGGGGGTGTCCATTGTATCTCAAGAGTGAATGGTGGCCGTGATAATAATAATAATAATAATAATAATAATAATAATAATAATAATAATTTTTGAACCAATGGAAAGATTGGGACCATACAAAAATGGCAATGATAAAAACAGCTGAAATCTTAAGGTAAATCCTTGAATGCAGAAACCAACTAACATAAACAATGAACGCTAATCAGTCACAGGTAAGTTGAAATAGAAATAGAATGAAACATTGAAAGCAAATCATTCAAGCCAGAAACTATCAGAAATCCAATAAACTGACTCCCCCCACCACCACCATCACTGTAGGTAGTAATATCAAATTTCAATCACATTTATTGATTTAATAAAAGTTGATGGCAGTCAAGTGGTTAATGACAGGGATTAACAACCTATGTGTTCCAAGTTCGAATCTAGCTTGTTCCACAAAATCACTCTCCCTTACGATGTTAGCAACCTTCACGTGGTCCCTCCTATAAATACCTGATGTCATTCAAGATTCAAGAAAGAATTCTGACTAGAAAAAAATATCGGGGAAAGCAATGGGAGCAACAGAATCTTTGATATGATGATGATGATGATGATGATGATGATACAATAAATTATATATTTTATAAAGAACTTGCTGTACCTTTCCAGTATTGTTGAGACAGAGCAAATCATTTCAACATTTCTGAATTTTTGAGATGAGGATTGGTAATTTGTATCATTTGGATTCATTGGACTACTGTTCTTATCTTAAATGTGATTTTTCACAACGTTTCGGTCGATCTAACCTCCAACCTTCTTCAGGTGTATCTTGTCAAACTCGGGAATGTTTCTGTCAAACTCGGGGAATTTGGACGGAATTTCGAATGGAACACATTAAATAATTCACGGGGGTGGCATGCACTTGTTCCGTCAGCCATGACTGGATAGAAGTCCTAAGTAATTCGCAATTGTATTTTTCGGTCGCCCACACTGAGGATTGAACCTTTTAACATTCAGGAGAATATTACTTTTATTATTGATTGTTTCAAGTACTCTAACCACTATGCCATGGGTCCTTGCTACCCCTGTGAATAAGTAAAGGGTCCCGCTCGAAATTGCGTCCAAATTCCCGAGTTTAACAGAAACATTCCCGAGTTTGACAAGATAGACCTGAAGAAGGTCGTAGATTACATTGCCTGAAACGTGAAAATCACACTCAAGATGAGAACAGTAGTCCGATGAATCCAAATAATACAAATCATTTCGATTTTTATTTGTTTTTACATTTTAAAACTTATACAGAAAAAGAAATACAATTATATTTGTAAGGTAGACAACTCCTATTATATTATTAAAATTTAAAATTCAGTTTTTCTTATGCTTTAAGCTGATTATTTAAAAACGTACCATATTACGAGTGGTTCGCGTGGATTCGGTAAATTTTGAAAACAAGGTATAGTTGCAATGCATTATTGTATGGCGTATAACATGATACAACAATAATAAATGAAAATTTGTCAGCTGAAATGTTATCTAGGGCACACTTTTAAAATCAGATCAGATGAATGTATATGCTAGAAGAAAGAAGATGAACTTCAAATCAAACACCAAATAGATATAATTTGAACAAATAAATAATCATTATATTTTCGTGTCAATAATAATAATAATAATAATAATAATAATAATAATAATAATAATAATAAAGAAATACAAAGTTTGAAGTATATGTACATGCTTCATAGTTTCGGTGAGATGCAAGATGCGTGCAAGATGAATTATACGTGTTTTAAACTGGTAGATTATTTTCATTCGTAGGGAATTATTCTGATCAAGTTCTGCCTCGCGTGTTCGCACAGTACAGCTTAACTATTCTGCTTCTCGATAAGCGATTTTTGTGGACACGGATTTGAGGTGGCAGGATGCTTAATGCAATTTATTTGCCAGCTTTAGTAGTTTCTTTCCTTTTTTCTGCTTTGATAGCACGATTCCAATATTTTTCCCGATTCTGATACAATTACCTATTCCGTACTAAATTTCTGATTCCGATATAATACCGAATCCGATTCTTATAAATCTGTAAATATTTAAATATAAAGTTGTTATTTTTTCCCCCCCTGATTATTGTAAAAACCCATGGAAAATGTGCAGATATTTTCTTAACCATAAAAATACACTTGTGAGTGTGTGTCGGGGGTGGGAGGGGATAATCTATTGATTTTAGTTTCACTGATAGTTCAAGATCAAAAAATATTTATTATTTTATTATTATTATTATTATTAGCATCAATAGGAAGAATTTGTTTTAAACAAAATCAAATAAAAATAACAATTAAAGGAATCGTTTTTGGCATTGGAAAAAAGAGCACAAATTTTTCAGATTCCGATACCCCTAAAAATTCCAATTTTTTCCGATTCCTGATTCCGATTAATTATCCCAACGCTAATTTCTACCTGCACAATATTTGAATGAAATAATCTTAAAACAAGTAGATAAACGCGTGCTAATATTTTAGAAACAAAGTTTCCGAAACACTTAGTATATCCGATGGCGATGCCAGGCTTTCGTAGATGCGCGATAATTTGTGTCAGGAAATTTTATTCACGTTTTCCGAATAATCAAATCAATCCGAGATGAAGTAATGCATGTTACAACACAAGTAAAAAAAAAAAAAAGATAAAGGTAAATGTATGCCATTACTGACGCATGCTCCCCTGCATCTATATATCTATATATAAAGAAAATACAACATCTGTATGTGTGTGTCTTTATAAACGTGTGTAAAACAATGCAAGCATCCATATAAGTATATGTTTATGTGTACGTGTGTTCATAAAGAGTCATAGCAAAGAAATCTTTAATGGCAGTGAATATGATACTGGTGGGGACTATGATGGAAGTGATAGTAATGTTTTGATTACGTTATCTGTGCGTGCTTCTGGATTATGAAATCAATATATAGATACATATGCATATATATATATAAAATATATATTATATACATAATATATATATATATATTTATATATACATATATATATATATATATATATATATATATATATATATATATATATATATATAATTAGTAAATGGTAAAAATACCATAAGAAAGTGCTCAATACTATTTTAGAGCAAAATATGTTTTTATTACCGTTTTTAATCTGCTTGGTTACACATATTTCGATTAGCAAATCGCGTTAACGATCCGATAATTTCGTCAGACTACACAGAAATTAATATTTATTATAATGAATATTAATCTCTGTAAAGTCTGACGAAATTATCGGATCGTTAACATGATTTGGTAATTGAAACATGTGTAACCAAGTAGGTTAAAAACGGTATAAAAACATATTTTTCTCTACAGCAGTATTGAGCACTTATATATGTATATATATATATATATATATATATATATATATATATATATATATATATATATATTCATACATGTGTGTGTTATTTAAAAAAATCTCTATACTAATATGTTGAGGCATTACGTGTGGATAATGTACATTATTACCTTCCATGCACATTTAAAAAAATGAGATCGTCGTTTATCTGATGTTTTTGAGGTAAAAAATCTGACTTTACAATTTTTTTTTAATGAATTGTTCCCAGATCAAATTATGTTGTCACGTCGAATAAATGTATTCCAAAAAGTGGAATTCGTTTTGAACAATGTTTTGCTGACGACGATAATAATTTTTATAGAAGAAGGAAGAGCCATTTTATTAGCAGTAAATTATACAAATGGATGTAGAAATCACCATGAAATTCCCATGTTGTGCCGTTAGTATTTACATACTGTATTAAACCATAGCATTGGTTTTGGTAGCTCAGCATTTATCAATGGCATCAGACTTTTCCTATAAATCCTAGGACTATGATTCAACAACGGTATGACCATAATCGAATATGTAAATAATATATCCAATAAACATATTAGAATTGAGCACTCTGGACTATTTTCCTTCCAGAAAAATTGCAGCAAGCAAGTTGTTTATTATTTGTCTCTATTCGTCTCTCTCTATATATGTTTTTTTCACACACCACGTTAGATGTCTCTACTTTTTTTTTTAAAGTTATTTCTAGTTGTTGTTTTTTTTCTACTACGTTTCGGCCAATTATACCTCTGGCCTTCGTCAGGTTAACTTCAACCGGATAGGAATCCACAGCAATTACTGCTTTCAGTAGTTGTTATCTATCCACGGTTTGGTCAATTAATCCTCTGGTGGGATTGAAACCGCTACCTCTAGACAATACTCACTTGGAATCTTGGATAATCCTGCATCTCTATCCACTACGCCACGGGCCCCAAAGGGCAATCAAGGTTGGATTTTTTTGATCTTATAAATCCACAATCTTCCAATTGTTGGGTCCGTAGCGATTGTTATATTGAATTAATTGTTGGAATTATTTTTTTTGTTTTTTTAATTTATTTTTTATTTTTTTATTTAATTATTTGGACTATTAACCTCATCTGCTAGTTGTTGTTTTTTCTACGACGTTTCGGCCATTTATTCCTCTGGCCTTTGTCAGGTTAACCGCAATGGGATAGAAAAAAACAAATTTACTCGTCTCCAAAATTAATTCAATGTCTCTACTTGTCTAAATTAATGTGTTCTTAATCATGTTTCAAATAGCAGCTATCAACTAGCATAAGATAAATCATGCATTCTTTTCTGTATAGCAATAATGATTTTAATGCAAATCTTTTGAAGAGAAAATACTGAATAGTAATACTGCATAACAATCGAAACAACCATAGTATGAAATATAGCAAAATAAAACAGTAACAATGTATTAACGGGGAATCTCAGGAAGTATCTATCATTAAAAGAACTATGTGGATGGATAGAATATGTAATCGCTGAAATTAATTGAAATTTCATAAATAAAAAGAAATGATAATTTCCGGTCATTGATTGGCTATTTAGGATGAAATACTGATTTTGTAGACGGATAGAATGTTTAATCGCTGAAATTGATTGAAATTTTGCAGATAAAATTTTGTTTACAAATTTTAAGAATCTGACTGACTTCATTTTATTATAAAAACTATTTTTGCTAAGTCGTAAGAACATAAAAATATAACATTTTTATTACATATAATAAGTGGTAAATCGTAGGGATAAAACTAATAAACCTGATCTAATAAAACTAAAAATAAGAGCAAGACCACCAGTAACCTGGGGGGAGGCTTGTACATACTGGGGGTTAGCATAAGATGCTATAGCATAACAAAGTTAAAAAAAAATAAAAAAAGTGGTTCACGTGTACGAGCGGTAACCCCTATATGTTTTTAGATTTGTCTTTTTAAAAAAAAAAATTTCAGTGGATTAATGGACACAAATTTACCAGATTATCAAAAAAAAAAAAAAATGAAAAAATATCAATATTTATGGTTATCTTCAATTCTGGGCAAAACCTTTGTAAATGTTGGGTGACGAAACTTAAAAATAACTATAAATATGCATGTAAAATAATCGGAAAAGGGCGAATTTAAAGCTGAATTTAAAAACAACAAGGCCAAACTGCTTTAAAAAAAGGCTAAATTCGCGAAATTTAGCCTAAAAACGTCGAATGGTTCTAAAATTAGTGATCGATTTAGTAGAACATTGCATTAGAAACACTCTTCAAATATTAAAAAAAAATTTTTTTTCATTTTTTAATATTTATTTATTTATTTGTTTTTGATAATCTGGTAGATGAATACCCATTCGATAATAATCCACTGAAAATTAAAAAAAAAAAAAGATGAAAATAAAAATTTATAGTTTGGTGCCGCTTATACATGTGAACTAAACATGTAAATAGGATTTATTAAATCATAAAGTTCAGGAACGTTACATAAACGTTGTCGTTAAGAATAAGTGGTTTGAATCGAAGATTGAACCTAACGTTCTATTCACCTCCTCATACTTATATATGCACAACAACAGACAACTTTGAGACAGAAAGGCATTCACTATTGGACCATATAACAATGAGATCAGATTATGTGTCAAAGTGCGTCAGAACGGACTAATTATGAACTATACCAGTTTCCTTGGGTTATTTGGCTGCAAGAGAAGAAGAAGACATGAAAAATAAGAATCTTTAAGAAAAAAATTAGAGTTCGTCCGTATGTTTTTTTTTGCTCCAGGCGTTACCTGTTGAAATAAATTTATATATATATATATATATATATATATATAAAAGAAATATTTTAAAAAATGGCACGCATATATATTGATTGTAAAATTTGTATATATATATATATATATATATATATATATATATATATATATATATATATAAGCAGAAATATTAAAAAAAAAAAAATGACACATATATACAGTTTGACCTGGATATAAGAAGCTTCTTATACGACCCCCCAAGCTCTCTTATATCCGGGTTACACTTATATCAGAGTTACACGTATATCCGGGTTACACTGTGCATTAACGCAAGCTCTAATTTTGGACCAGAGAAAATCTCTCTTATATCCGTTTTTCTTATATTATGGTCTTTTATATCCGGGTTACACTGTATATATATTAATTGCAATATCTGGCTGATGACGTTGCATTTCTAAAGAAATTGCAATAGGAACATGTATGCACATATGTAGCCAATAATGCCAATAATGTTTGCATGAATAAATAACAACTATATAATAACGCTCTGCTTGTCATTGAACACTTTGATAAACACTGGAATTTCATGGAATTAAATTCTAGAAGCTACAACAGTATATATATATTTATATATAATATATATATATATACATATATATATATTTCACTAAATATTATTTATTTTATACCTACAGACACAAGTTTTTCATGCTTATGCAATCATCAGTGAAGGAAAAATAATTACTGCTTATTGAGAGATTCAAATCCAGTTAACAAAGCCAACCTTGGCTTTGTGCGCTAGTGTTTTCCTCTCGGTCATCAGGAATTAACCTTTAAATGGAAGTGAATTTAAGGACGTATGAAGCTATGTAAGCAGACTCTCATAATTAATGGCCATGAGAGTATTCTACGAGCAAGAATTTTGAATGATGTTAACAAAAAATAAAGATAAATGAAAGAGAATGTGATTCATGTCATAACAACAAAAAGGAAGAAATCCAACTCCTATTGGAAACTATAGACTAGAGACGATTTAGAGTAGTTAGATATGTTAAATTAGGTTTATGATAAGGGTTAAAGATTCAAAGTTGTATCAAGGAAAGAAATAAGAAATCACCTTCTTTTCAAGTGCGATTATGATTGAGAGACTAAAATTAAAAGTAGGGTTCTATTATATTTTGAATTTCATGAAATCAGTAATCTTGGCAAAATCTAATAAGCCCATAATAATATCATAAGTATTTGAGGTATCCCCATCCAGAATTTGTTGTTGAAATATAAAATATGTACGTCGAGCTAATATGGCTACTATTTTTTTTTCGTTAAGAATAACAAAATATTTTGTCAATTTTTCAAATTAGTATTTACCAATAATTAGCAAATTATTGTTGTTTTTTCCTTCTGAGAATAAGAGTAAATTCTTTGAAACCCCATGCTTTAAAAGACATTGTCATACTTAATTCTTTGTTTAAGCACGAGGTAATCATAATAAGCCTGTAAAATACTTTGCTTTTATTTTATTAATAGTTGGAGTTATAGAAAGGTACTTGTATGGTACAGATTAATAATTTTTAAATATATTTTATTAATTTCAAATGGAGGAAATAACGGATTATGGTAAATGTTGTTAATAATTATATCAATTGTTTCTGCTAGAGGTGCATTGAAAGAATAATAAAACAAAGTGTCTTGATTGTATTTAGTAATGACTGCTTGAATAAAAAAATGCCGCCTAAATATACCAATTTCATATATATATATATATATATATATATATATATGTATATATATATGCATGTATGTATGTATGTATGTATGGTCTTGAAAGTTTTTTTAACCTTTAAAACTATATAAAAAAACTTATTTTTATATTTTTTATCATTAGTTGGAAAACTATTTAGTAAGTAAGTCATTTAATGACCTGCAATCGCTGCATTAACTTGCTTTCTTGAATTCAGAATAGTCCTAATTTCCTTATTTCAGGGATCATCAGGTGTCTACCATGAAACTGTTTCAGGGATTTAAAAACAAAGCACTATATTAAATCATGGTTCCCCAGCAGTATTGATCAAACACCATCTCCCTTAATCACAAAAACAAAAAATCTTCTGAATATTTGATCTGTTTTTTTTTTGCTCCAGATAAATTTAGCTAACCTATTCATGCTATCAAAAAAGTCTTCCTTACCTGTGAAACTCGTCATTGTCTCCAAATTCAAAATGGATGATTTTTTTTTAATTTACCATTCAGTTGTATTTATACACTTCGGATTAATCCATTATACTACTTATCACCCTACTATTATTAGTACTTTATTTTCATATTTACATTCAATCCTTTAATTTAAATATATATATATATATATATTATATATATATATATATTTGAATATGAAATGTCTAGACAGGATGTCAATAATTATATATATATATACACACACACACACACATATATATATATATTCATGTATATATATGTGCTATATATATATGTATATATATGTGTGTATATATATATAGGTGTATATGTAGGTGTATATATGTATACACACACACACATATATATATATGTGTGTGTGTATACATATATACACCTACATATACACCTATATATATATACACATATATATACATGCATATATATAGCACATATATATATACATGCATATATACAGCACATATATATACATACATATATATAAATATATATATATAGCACATATATACATGCATATATATATATATAGCACATATATATACATGAATATATATATATATACATATATATATGTATATATGTATATATATATAATTATTGACATCCTGTTTAGACATTTCATATTCAAGATTAATAAGTTAGACGCTCCCTTTCTTTTCTTTTTCTTTCTTTTTTTCTCCCCCTCACTTCCTTATTTTTAGAGGATCGAATTTAAATTTTGCGATTTTAACAACATTATAGCATTTTCACAAAAACTGCATCTGATTTTTAAAGACTATTTTGCTTTGGTTTGATTTATTATTTTATTTAATTATTTTCATTTTATTTAATTATTTCCATTTTCATTTAATTATTTCCATTTTCATTTAATTTTAATTTAATTTTATTTGCCTGTCTACAGATATCTTCCGGTTTTTATTCACAAATTGATTGAAAACTTGAACTGAATTTTGAAACTGATATATGGAAAAATTTTTTTTACTGGATTGATATAATCAAAGATTTGCCGGATATCCAATCAAACTAAAGAAAAACTGTGGAAATATATATATATATTGGATTGTTACCAGCTTCCTTGGATGTATAAACATCGAAAACTCATGGATTAAGGAAATATATTTTACTATACTGTATTATTTGTCTTGCATACGACAAAATTTCTATATTTGAAATTTAACCTTTTCAAATCACAAATTTTAAATTCCTAAATTATGATTATATATATATATATATATATATATATATATATATATATATATATATATATATATATATATATATATATATATAGTAATTTATAAAATATATATGGCGATTAAGCTACACTGAATATTCTGCGTTTCATCCACTATAGGATTCGTCAGGCTTATGCGCATAAGCCTGACGAATCCTATAGTGGATGAAACGCAGAATATTCAGTGTAGCTTAATCGCCATATATATTTTATAAATTACTAACTAGCTCTACCTACGTATTGAGCACTTTTGAAGTAAATACTTAAAGTTTACGCATAAATCTATACTTTCGTATATTAGGTTTATGTGAGTAAATGAAGTAGTTATATATATATATATATATATATATATATATATATATATATATATATATATATATATGTCTACACTAGTGAAATTTAATATTACAGCAATTATGCTAAACCTGTGTAGATTCGAATCAAGAGATATCCAATAGTAGTATACTGCATAGTGTTCATTACTTTATTACTCTAGTTGGTTTCTTTTTTACAGGAGAGTGGAATATTTTAATAGCGAAGAACGTAAAAAATACTGACGAATAGACTTACCGCGTGAAAGCCACAAGGAAATCACATACAACATCCCGTTGTCCCTTCGTCAAAGAACGACATTTGGTGTATCTATATACAGTGTTTAACGTATTGTCTAACAAAGCTGACACGTGGTCAGCGTCTCTGAAGAAGCTGCAGTGAGATGTCATCAAAGGTAGGACGGAGCTGCAGAGGTAACGATTCAAGGCTAAAGCCATGTCGCTTTCAGTCGTAGAAACCTGTGCAGACAGAAAGAACGCATAAAAGTTAAAACGAATACACGAAACCAGGGGTTTGTTTTACAATAAACATAGGTTAAAAAAAATAAAAGAAAAGGTGGCAAATAAAACAAATATAACTGCTATCAAAAGCAAAATAAGTTACTCATCTACCGACCTGGATAAGTTTTTCCTGCATTTTCACTGGTTTTAAAAATGTCTTTTTAGCTTGAAACCCAAGTAGTGCTGAGCGCTTAAGTTAAAACGAGAACAAATATGGCGCCATGATATCTATCTCCTTTGGAGTTCCCAGAATCGGCCAAAAAACCTCTAAAATAAAAATACTGACAGAAATCCACCCAATAAATAACACCACGACATTTATTGGTTGGATTTATCTCAGTATTTTCTTTTTGTTTCAAAGTTTTGAATGATTATCGAGACTTCAAAAGAGAAGGCATCGTGGCGCCATCTTTGTTTTCGTTTTTGCACTACTTGCGTTTCACATTTAAAACGCACTTCTGAATATATTTATTTACTAAAAACTTATCCAGGTAGGTAGAAGAGTAACTTTGCTTGGCTTTGGTAACATGTATCTGCTATATATTTGTTTCTTAACCAGTTTTTTGTACCTCTGTCTATTGTAAAACAAACCAGAAATCAGATATCGATATAAATAGAAACAAACAACGTATCCATATAAATAAAAACAAGCAAGATATTCGTGTAAATAAAAATAAACAAGCTAGCTATATAAATAAAAACAATCAGCATATCCATATAAATAAAAAAAAATAAGCAAAGTAACCATATAAATAAAAACAGTCATTTCGTATTATGCTCTTGAATTTTTAATATGAGAATTGATAATTTGCATTATTTGGATAATTCAGACTACTGTTCTTATCGTGAATATTAAATTGCATAACGTTTCGGCCGATGTAACCTCCGACTTTCTTCAGGTGCATCTTGTAAAACTTGATAATCATTACGCGATGGATAAAGTATTAGGTAATATTCATTTGTAAGCGACTCTCTTATAGAGGTTGAGGGTTCAATCCCCAGCATGGGTGATACTAAGAATACAACTGCGAATTACTTAAGTCATGGCTGATGAGCCAATAGCATGTTACTCCTGTAGATTAAATAAAATGTTCCATTTGAAATTGTGTGTACATTCAAGAGTTTGAAATAAAGACTCCTGAGTTCAACAAGATACACCTGAAGAAGGTCGAAGGTCACATAGGTTGAAATAACATTCAAGATGAGAAATGAGAATAGTTGCCAAAATAATCAAAACATTCTGGCTTGAGGTAGTTGCTTGTGTAGCCGCACTGATGAGCTGTGAAACAGCGAAACAGTGCTGTATGTGGATGACTATAATACTCCCTATCTTGGGTTGAGCATATTGGGAATTGATATACAAATTACCATTAGCATATTAAGCGATGCTCTTCATGTAAACAAATTGAGCTTAGGTATTTGGACAATGTCAAAATATTGTTAATTCACTGCCCGCATAGCAGCAGCCAAATAGCACAACAGTTAGAAGCTCTGACTGTCATATGGGCGGTTGGGTTTCAATCCTGGCTTGAGGTAGTTGCTTGTCTAACCGCACTGATGAGCTGTGAATCAGTACTGTATGTGGATGACTGTATATATATATATATATATTTATATATCAACGCGATGGTTCGAGGTGCAATCCTTGGCTAGGGAAAGGTGCTAGTCTAGTTGCACTGATGAGTTGTGATACAACGAAACAGTACTGTATGTGGCTGACTATATATATATATATATATATATATATATATATGGCACAATTGCATTAACACACCAGTTCTCGTCAGATAACCAAGTTTAGCGATGATGGCTATTACCAGATGGGATAGCTAGTCTGTGTGTACCGTGCCGAGATTTCAAGGTTGATATCTGGAGGCACATTTAATTATGGAGATACATTACCAGTCTTCATTAAGATATGCATCTAGGAGAAGGAAAACTCTGAGGTCTACTGTCTGCTCTGTCTTTTGGCAGCCATTGCACTGACAAGGATTAGTAGTTGTACAAAAAAGTGTGATTGGTTCTACACAAAGCCTTCATCACTGAAAACAAATCATGTGTGGATTTCCGAATAACTTAGTTGGTTTGACAGAGCTCATACGTCGAAATGGATGTTAAGTTGAAGAAAAAAGAAACAGTTAATAAAGAGTCCGCGTGCTTTTATCTGCGGTGTTGTTTTTGAAATGGCAATGTGATTTTAAATTCAGAGTAGTGTTTTCCGTGTTAGAAGCGTTGATTGAATATGAATTTTAAATGAAAATCCGTATGAAATACGTTTGAAAGCCGAAGTACAACGCAATATTATGAAAATAAACGTATTTACTTTATAGATAATATATTTCAACATATAAGTATATTAACATATAAGGAAAAGAAATCAAGACTGTAAATTAAAATTTATAAGGAGATTTCTTGTTTGACAGAATACTCCAAAAAAAGTAACAATAATCATTGTGTGTGTATATATATATATATATATATATATATATATATATATATATATATATATATATATATAAGATCAAAATCTACCCAATGACAAGTGTTAGCTGGATAGATTCCGGCCCCTAAAACAGCAATTCTTTTCCTTTGTCAGAAACATCGCTCACAGAATGTGAAGAGTAAATGACAAAATAAAGGAAGTGGAAATTACGAGGTTGCCGGAAGTAAACCCAAGATCCACTTTCTACTCTCCTAAAACGGTTGTTGTAAATTGTCAGAATTTGATCATTTAAGAGAACGAATCAACAAGAATTTGTAAAGTGTTGCGCGTTTCGGGATTAGACTGTGCGATTTACCTCATCCAATGTTGTGGCGGCTCTTAGATCAGGCAAGAAACCATCTTCCAGGAGCTTGAAGAAGACATTACGATCTGGGATACCGTACACTCTTTCTAAGAACAACACAATGGCTGCTTTGTGAGCAGGAAGCAATCCTGGAGGTAAAGGAACCGGTACTCCTTCTACAAAACACAAATAATGAAATGATCAAAAATATAATATCACACCAAGGGAGATAATTACATATATATAATATCAGGAGCAGCTGATAAGAAATCTATATGGATAAAACAGTAGATGTATGTATGTGTGTCTGTGATTGTAAATATTTAACCGATAAACTCTTAAACTACTTGTCACATAACGCTGAAATTAACAAGAAATTGTAATCATACACCAAGTATGGTTTATATCAAGTAACACCTTTCTTTAGATGAATAATGCGTACAGAAGTCGGCAAGGTGAAATGCAAAATGTTCATTTCAACTTGCCGACATATTTGTATTAGTTTGCGCATGCGTAAAACTAATGATAGCTAATATTGGTTTAATTTTAAAACTTTCCTATCTATCTGTCAGGTAAGTTCAAACGGTAGGGAACATGGCTGGAGCACTAAATGTTTTGTTTCGATTCTAGCTGATGGCACCCAAGTTATTTCTTTCAACTTTTGAAATCACTAATATGTATTAGGTATAATATAATATTCAATAGTACTCTGTAATAATAACTACGAAATCTGCATGAACTAAAATATATTTAAGCGTATTTTATAACCGAGCATGCCGGTTTTATATAAAACGTGAGAAAGTTTCGTCTTTATTTTATCTTATTACTAGAATATGCACCCAGCGTTGCCCGGTATTAACGTAACGTTAACTTTCTTAAAAAAAAAAAAGAAAAAAGGGTGCTAATGCAGAGAGTGATCCGCGCTATTTTTTTAAATCGATTTCCACGTTTAATTAAAGTTTTATATGTTTTTTATTCAATTGTAAGGTTAAAGTACATAATAAGTACAAAACACCCTCCCCTTCCCATGTTAAGAATGGCTTTTTAAATAATAACGTTATTATTTCAGCACGGATCACTCTATGCATGAGTACCAAAAAAAGTAAAAAAAAAAAAAAATACTAAAGTGAGATCGAAACCAAAACATAAAGACAGTGAGTCAAATACGATAACCATTAGACCAGCTTGTCATTATCTTTAAGATATGTTTTTAAATCTCGTGAAACAGTGGACAAACACATAAAAATCTGATTACCCCCAAATACCAATTTTTCAATTTTAACTCCTTAACAGTTCTTTCCCCGGGTGGAAATCGATTAAAATGTTTTTGACATGTCTGAATACCCTATATATCAAATTTCAAATCTGTAGATGAAAATTTCGTTGAGTATATAGGTTGAAAAGTCCTCACACGCACATTATCACTTCTATAGATAAATAGATTTATTCTTTTTTTCATATTCGTATTAATGCAGAGTACGGATCGTACAGAAATAGTAATATTATTTAGAAATCTATTCTTTACATGGAGAGCTTAGGTCGTTTTGTAACTATTCGGTACTTCCACTTAACAATTTAATGAACAAAAGAAAACCTAAAACTTAAATTTAACTTGAAAATCTTATATAAAAAAAAATAGCATGGACGGTATTCTGCATAAGTACCAAAGTTGCTTTTATAAACTATTCTGGACTTTCACCTAACAATTTAATAAGCAAAAGGGTACTCTTGCAGAATCTGACTCGAATCCTCGGGATTTTCCGGCAATTATGGTTCGAGCTCGACCGGCAATCACCGGATTAAGCCAAGCAAATTGACAGACGCAGACTAATTTCCAAACAAACAAACCGAAAAAAAAAAAAAAAAATAGAAACACAGTAAATAAAAAATAACAAAAACCTACTGCAAATTTACTGCATATATATTTATTTTTTAAACAAAAATTGCATTTTGTACAGATTATTTACTTTTATTATTATTTTTGCAATTTTTTTTTATCAACAAAAGTTGTTGTTTTTTTCAAGAAATGATGAATGTTTCTTAACCGTAAATTATTAGGTGAAAATACAGTTTTTCTTTCAAGAAAACTTACATTTTTGTTTTTTTAAAAAGGAAATTAGCAGTAAACTTTTTTTCGTAAACAAAAGTTGTTTTTTTTTATAAGAAAAGATGAATGAGTTTTATGAAAACCATAAATTGTTAGGTGAAAGTACGGAAAGGTTTTCTTTTTCAAGGATATTTTCAAATTATTTTTTGTCAACAAATGTTAACAAAATAAACGGAAAAAAATGCCCCCAACACCCAAAAAATAATTTAAAAATTACATTTTTTGTACAAAGAAAAAAAAATGTCAATTTAGCATTTCAACAGTTGAATTCGGTGACTGCCGGTCGAACCCGAGCCATAATTGATAGAAAATCCTGAGGATACGGATCAAATTCTGCAATAGTACCAACTATTGTTCACCCAAAACAAGGCATATTGCCATTGAAGCGAAAGGGGTAACTGGATAGAGGCCAAATTTATAGGGGGTCAATCTGAGTGGGGAGTTGAGCAGCAAGATATTTGCTTATATTACATTTGTATTTCTGCATGTTGGTAGGGTCAGAGAAATAGAAAACCGGAAGGCAGTTATAAAAAGAAACAATCCAAGAAAAGAAGCTATTAGAATAGGAAATCTTGCGGCATCTAGGTACTCTACAGTGAAGGGGTGGGATTTTGCTGCTAGTTGGATATATCGAAATTATGTACATTGTATATATTTGTTATTCTGTATTATAAATTATAAAAATTACGTTTATCACGTTTTGCATTTAAGCTTATTAATTTTGCAAAAAAAAAAAAAAAAAAAGAAAAAAAAAAGAAGCCAAACCTTCGAGTGTTCCGAAGCCAGTTGGCAGGATAAAGCGTAGGCCGAGTACCCCTTCCAAATCCTCCATTGATACCAAACTGCGAAGGATGGCACGAGCTCTGAGTGAATTACTGCGTCCTGCCTTGATTGTTTCAGCATCAGGTGCACAGCGTCCCAGTAAGTCAGCAAGACTGGAGTAGAAGTTCAGAATGGCGCCGCCCATGTCGATGTAATCTTCATCATCGTCAGGAGGCAACGCACTAAAGTCATATTTACTAAAAAAACAAAAACAAACATGAAATGAAAACACGTTAAAAATCCTCCAGTATGAGCTAAACAGAATGTACATTTATGCATCGACGTTGCCAACAACGGAATTGACATATAGTAATAAAAAAGTGCTCAATGTACTTAGTAAAGCCGGTGTGTCCAAACGGAACTTCATGTGAACCCTGGCAACGCCAGATATACTTTCTAGTATATAATAAAAGAAAGCAGATACAAAAAAAAAAGAAGAAAAAAAGATATTTAAAAGAAGGAAAAGAGATAGAAACTGTGACAATTTTAAATTGGTTGACTTGCCGAGGGTAGGTCGGTGGGGAAGAAAGGAATGCTGGTAGCCGTGACCAAAACGGCCGGTGGTCCGTTAAGCAAAGAAACTGATTGCATATCCCTTACAAGTTAAATAGACATTCCAGTCACGCGTGAATCTCGTTGACTGAGAGTTGGTGTAGATAAAAGGAGTGACCGCTCTACAGTTGTTGTCTTTTAGAAAAATTACACTTCGACCATCGTTACTCATTTGTTACTTTTACAAGGAAAGACTGCTTGTAAGCAACGTCGACATTTCGTTGCAAGACTTCAAACGTCTCCCCCCCCCTACTCGTCGGTAAGCTAATTCCGACAAAACTTCCATTTTCCTTGCATTTCAGGTTGACATCAACTCGGCTAAGTTTTGTTGGAATGTCTTTACCATTACAAAAAGAAAATCATTCATGCATAACGTTTTTTTTTTAATTTCATGTTATTTTCTTTTTCATTTGTTAAGTAAACAAACTACATTAATGCTAAAGACTCATGTTTGTTGTATATTTTTGTTGCCACACACGTAAATATTCCGATATTGAGAAAAGACATTTTATTTTCAATTGGATTATATACTTGGTTTCATTTGCGATGCGATTATTTCGCATAGGCCATAAAAGTATTTGGAATATGGAATGAAGACACATTACTACAACACGACAAAACATACATAACATAATAGGGCAATCTCCAAAAATACCGTTAGGGCTTACAAGATGGCCGCCAGAAGAGTCACGTGATCCGGTTGATCCAAAACATGAATCGCCGTATTACGAAACCGGAAAACGCAAATTTAAAGCAAACTTTGACAAACAAGCATAATAATTAAGTACAAAAACAGTTTTTCAATATCATAATAATAAATAATTTATTTAGAACGGTCATTTAATTTTTTGTTGAGAAACAATCACAGTTTGTTTTTTTAAAACAGTGTTTATAAAAAATATTTTATTCAGAGTTTTTCATAAAAATAGTATTTAAAACAAGGTGTTCATTTTTTTTAAGATGTAATGTTATAAAAATATGATGTAAAAAAAAAACAGTTTATATTTTTAATTTTCATTTTATAAATTTAGACAGAATAGATGGAGGCGATGCAACAAATTAGCTCACAAAATTTATTTGGGCCGACTCTTTCACGCCACATAAATTCATTTAAATATGAAGTGAAGAGAGCCCTTGATGTACCGAATTGACGACGAAGTTTTTTCTTCGCTCGCATCCACGTATTTTCAATAAGTTGAGTATTTATAGTCGCGTCGTTAGGCTCCACAAAATTTCTTTCGTGGACAACAACATCGTGGCTGTAAATACCAAAGTCAATGTCTGCTACGGTTGCATAAGCGCTCCACCCATCGCTTATTATACGAGTCCCGGGTAAGATCCATTGGCGAATTATAGGGACCAGAGTTTCACGTTTTCTGTCTGGAACCTCGATCAAAAGGCAATTCTTAGAGCCTCGTTCGATGGCGCCGAACACCCAATGGCTACGTCGGACAGTTCCTCTGTGATATTTCCGAGGGTAAAAATGGCTTTCATCAATTTCAACCTCTTTTGGGGTCCAGGTCTCATCTACACCCCCCCCCCCCCCAATTGAATTGGGTTTTGTTCAATGTACTGAGTGCACACTTCCCTCAAAAAGTTGCACCAGTCGCTCACTGTGTTGGCACTCACCTCACTTTCTGTTGCCATAGTTTTTTGTGGAAAATCCATGCTCCACATATACATAATTATTACAATGGTTCTTAGATTGAGGTTGCTTCTTTGAAAAAAAGAGTTCGTTCTAATTGTATTACGATATCCATCGTTTCGGCAACGCCATCTCCAACCATCCTTGGATTCGGAATATCGAGCCAACACGCATGGTGACCCACAAATTTGACAATTGCATGAATTGGCTATCAGACGTCTCTGTGCAAGCCATGTCAATATGTGCACGTCATCTGGCATTGCTAACATTAACCGAGACAATGTCATAGTTTCGCCAAGTATAGCGTTATTGTCATGAACACGAGGAACGAGGAACAAGGGTGATACGTTAAGGGCCATTGATATTTTTGTAATTCTCTGAGGTAGGTAGCAGTTCCAATTTCAGGAATCGTCGTGGTTCAATTCCAGGAATTGTCATGGTTCAATTGCGTTCCGTCGACCACGACCACTTGTTTGTTCTGAATAAAATACTTTTTATAAACACTGTTTTAACTAAAAACAACCTAAGATTGTTTCTCAAAGTTTGCCTATTTTTATAACAACATTATATCAACAAAAAATTAAATACAAACAAATTGTGATTGTTTGTCAAAGTTTGCCTTCAAGGCTGCGTTTTCCATTTGCACGATTCATGTTTTGGATCAGCCGGATCACGTGACTCTTCTGGCGGCCATGTTGTAAGCCCTAACGGTATTTTTGGAGATTACCCATAATAGATATACACACACAGATATAAACACACACAGCGTAATATACATAAGTGCATACATAGCATAAGTGCATACATACACATACGTAAATTATATGCATACATTACTACAGTACGAACAAATCAGGTTCCTTCAGTTTTGGACAGACTATGAATACCCACGAAGTGTTTCCTGCGCGTGAAATTTTTGTGGCAGGAGGTGCGCAATCTCCAACCACAACTCTCCTGAGACGACATTGCTAAATACCAGTGGCAAGTAAAGTACAAGACGACTGGAAACAAATGCCGAGATAAGCGGAGAACACATACAGCGCCTAGAATTCCCAAATGGTCACCCATCTGATACTAACCAGGCTCAACGTTGCTTAACTTCGGTGATCTGACGAGAACCGGTATGTCAACACGATTATGCCGTATGTATACGAACAAAGCATAGCATACATATATACATAACATATTAGATATACATACATACACAAATATAAACATACACAGCAAAATATACATAAATAAATACATACAGAATATATATATATATATATATATATATATATATATATATATATATATATATACATACAGATATAAACATATACATACATACACAGAAATAAAGACACATCGTAATATAGATAAATACATACATAATAGCATAATACTATACAACGTAATTATATGCATACAAACTACATAAATAGACACAGCAAAATATACATAAATAAATATATAACATACATGCATATGTCCATAACATAATATGATGAAGGTCACATTGAGTTCTCCCAATCTCGTCGTCCATGCCATCTCAGATGACTCTGCACTCCCGCCGCAGATTTGCACATCTTGAAGCAGATGTGACATACAAATTGAGCAATTTCCACTGAGTTGACTTCCTCTGGAGGTTGTAGGATAATCCTATGACCAATCACATGTCTTCTCAAACCACCAATAGACTTGCAAACTTTGCTGCATATTAAACAGATCGTTTGGTTCGGACTAATCGGTGCAAAGTTGACCTGAACAGGAGTTTTGTGCGATTTAAGGTGGTTGATGTAGCCAACTTTTGACAAAATCACTCGTTCATAGGTGTCGCATTTCCAGCTCTGTGTGTCATGGTTAAGACTATCAATTAAACCTTTGCGAAGCTCTCGCTTCAGATTGATGTGGGCCTGCTTTCTTTTCTCTAGAGCATCACGACTTTCACGTACAATCTTTCGCCACTTCGGCCTTTGTAAAGTTTTTTCCATGTGTCGATGTTGATTTCTAGGACTTTGAAATTGTTCTTTGTACAGTCCGTGATCCTTTTCCTAGGCTTGTGTCGAGAGCGCTTGCTATGAAAACATTGTTTTGGCAGCCTACAATCTTTCATTCGAACCAGATATCCCACCCAACGCATGTGAGATCTGATTACAAGGGTCTCAACACTAGAGCAAATGCTCTCACTAGGATCTCAGTATCGAGTACTTGTGCTTGTTACTTGATGTTTAAGACATTTTTGGTGAAATTCGTTCAAGCCATTTGATGTGCCGTTGATCCAATGTCTATAACAATATATATATATATATATAATACACACATAACATACACACAGAATACATGACCTAATCTATATATCTATAAAAGTGAACGTGCCTGTCTGTGTGTCTGTGTACATTTCCCTACGCAATAACTCTGTCAATTTTAAGTCTACAGATTCGAAATTTGATATACAGAGTACTGAGATTTGGGAAAATCTTTGTAATCCATGTTCGGCCAGAAATTTGGCTGTTAAGAGGTTAAAGTTCAACGATTTGACCTTTCAGAACTCTACCAAACTCCTCCGCCAATTTTGGGTCTAAACACTTGAAATTTTAGATATAGGTTACTTGGACATGAATCTAACTTAATAACGTGAGTTGAGCCCAAAACAATGTTAAGGGGTCAAAGTTAAAAAAATTTACCGCTTTTTTTTTTTTTTTTTTTGCCCAACATACACCTCCGGGCTGAAATGCTAGTGTATATATAACATAACATACATACATAAATATTTACGTAATATACATGCATAACATACACGTGAACAGATATACATAACATAATATGAAATAACACAATATACATACACTCATGATCCAAAAATTTAAGACCACTTGAAAATCTTTAAGAAGAAACCTTTTTTTTTTTAAATGGAGAAACAGATAGATAAATCGCCTGGTTACACTTAGCTACATTGTGTGCGACCGTCTCCACTCTTTCGAAGGGAAGAGACATATTCATTGTGACAGTAATAGGTAGCACTCATTATTAAATTTAGTTGTTGATTGTTTTTATACACATTTCGCACAATTTCGTAGAATGTACACCGTTGGTATTATAATTTTGATCAAGTACAAAATACCTCATTTTATAAAAACGTAAATGCCTGAATTAGATGTTGGTTGGTTGTTTTTGTTTTACGGCATATCAACCCTTTTCAGATTATTTAATGCCGAATCCAAAGATTTTGAAGGAAATTTTTAAATAGAATACATTTGTTGTTTTCAAGTCGGTTTCTATTTAACCCATAGTTGGGACCCTAACAGGTACTACCACTCCGGGTTAGAGTGGACCTGGGAGCAATGGCAATTAAAGGGTGGCTCCACACTCCCCCAAGCCCACAAGCTGGGGCCTCACCACTGGATATAGTTTAAGGTCATATCCAGGACCTGAATTAGATGTCTGGAATGTAGCTTTTTCTTTCCATAACCTTTTAGGCTTTAGTATTGGTGATCTAAAGTGGGAGGAGTTTAAAATCTATCCTAAAAAAAAAAAGATTTCTTTTTAAAGATTTTCAAGTGGTCAAATTATTTATCAGGAGTGCATATAAATATTTACATAACATAATATGCATAAAATACATACATGTATATACATAAAATACATGCATGCATACGCGCACACATACATAGACATAAAAGAAGCAAATAACCACCTCGCAAAAATAATTCATACATGTTTAAAGTTCATATTATTTAGATTATTCGAACTACTGTTCTTTTTTTAACTGTTAATATCACGATGTTTCGGCCGCTAAACGTATCTCCTCTAAGAGCTCCCGAAAGAGTGGGAACGGTCGCGCACAATGTAGCTTAGTGTAACGAGACTATCTATCTGTCTATCCATCTATTTGACTCTCTTTCTCCTAAAAGCAGTCCATATTTGTTAACGTCCAGAGATCCCTAAAACTGTTTGTGAATGTTCCAAGTTGTCCGTATCAATAAACCTCTTATAAAATCTAAACATTGGCGTCTGAGTAATTGTATACACAGACGATCAAGAACCTGGGTTCACAACGACGATAACAATTGTTTATAATAGTTTATACATGTCGTAGACAACTAAAAACCGGTACAACTTTGAGAGGGATAACACACATGGTCGTTACACTGGTAAAATGGTTAATAACGAGAATCTGTTGATATTGGATTTGTAATCCGCAAGAAAGCGGCCCGTGGGAATGCGTTCTAGAGATGTGAAACTCTTGCAAAGAAGTTCTGTTTATGGAATCGATTGACCACAGTAAATATTACGGTATCTGCTCTATGTCCAATTAAGAATCAATAGAATTAGACGCCACAATACCACATTTACTCTAGACGTTCCCCCCCCCCGGAAACTCCTTTACTGATCTGGCTTAAATTTTGTATGGACCTTTATTAAAATAAAGTGCAGCGAACTAAGTATTATGGTATCTGTTCGATGCACAGTTAGCGACTAATAGGTGTTTGTATTTGTTGCAAAAATTAGCAAAAATTTAACCATATTCAACTATTAACTTGGCATATAATACACTCATTTCAAATCACGGGTTAAAAAGTCTAGCATATATATATATATATATATATATATATATATATATATATATATATATATTATTTTTTGGAGGGAATTAAACCTGGAGTCTAAAGAGCAGAGTTTATTTTCATGTACTAGTAAGTGTATTAATACTATTAAAAGAAAAACCGTGCTCATTGTACAGTAGATATATAATAAGCTCAATGGGTATAGGTATCCTAGAGCTGATTTTTAATTCAAAATTATGAATCGTTATATATATATATATATATATATATATATATATATATATATATATATATATATAACGATTCATAATTTTGAATTAAAAATCAGCTCTAGGATACCTAATTTAATTAATATATATATAACGATTCATAATTTTGAATTAAAAATCAGCTCTAGGATACCTATACCCATTGAGCTTATTATATATCTACTGTACAATGAGCACGGTTTTTCTTTTAATAGTATTAATACACTTACTAGTACATGCAAATAAACTCTGCTCTTTAGACTCCAGGTTTAATTCCCTCCAAAAAATAATATATATATATATATATATATATATATGAAAGAGAAAGCGTTCTATATTTCGTTGTTTCTGGTATATTTAAATCACCAACCTCATCAATTAAAAGGGTCGATCTGACATAAAACAAAACAACTTACCTTGACTGAATATTTGAAGATATTTTAAAACTTTGAAGTATAAAAGCGTTTATCCAAACGACTGGATTCACCAGAAAAAAGCCCACTCGAAATAGGACTGATATGACGTAAAACTACATCGCTTACCTTTGGAACAAGTATTCGCCACCAGTGTCGTCATCATCATTGATGACAGTGAGTAAGTTGGATGCATTCGTATCTTTGGATGCTGCAATTTGTTCTGACATTTTGATACCATCTCGAGTGGCCTTGAGTAGACCACCGCCCTCACCTCGCAATGCTGGACCCAAACACTCGGGTCGACGAATGAGGAGGCGCACAACAAGATTGGCATTTTCCTCAACACTCTCACCTGAAAAAGAAAATCGATTCTTTAATTCGTACACTGATGTAGCAATATTTAAATGAAGTTTGTAAAAGTAAGGTTAAAATTGGAAGATTTCATGTAAAGGTCTCGACGTGTACTAGTAGTGACGTGATGGCAGGAAGTACGTGGCAAATAAGCGAGAGATGCAGTTTATCTTAATATACTTACTACAAATTCCACAGAAATTAAAAAATTTAGAGTTAGGCTGACGTGTACCAATAGTGATGTCATGGCAGGAAGTATGTGGCAGATACGTGAGAGATGCAGTTTATCTTAATGTACTTGTTGTAAATTACTATAAGAAACAGATTAAATCTCATAGTAAATAATGAAGTTATTTAATGTTTCTTAACTTTTCTCTCCATAACTTCGAAAATAGAGAATATCACTGATAAATTAAATAAGATCGAACCCACTATTAACTATACTTATGAAAGAGAGAAAAAACACAAACAACTCCATACCTTTTCTGGGCATCAGTATCATAAATAACAATGATCATGTAAGTCCATCGAAAAGTAACGAATAAAAATGATTACATACATTTTTATTCTCAGCACGATGATAAAGTAAAAAGAGGTATTCTAATAGGATTTTTTCTTAGGGCCCTGAGAATATGCAGTGAAGAATACATCAATGAAAAATTTGAATATATCGAACGTACATTTACGAACTTACAATACCCTCAACATTTTCTGACAAATACAAAAAGGAAAGCACTAAAAATTTATCATAACCGAGACAATTCCCTAAATAGCCAGACACACGACAGACAATTAACATTATCAACTAATAAAAACAACGACACAATCTATAAGAACCTAAATAAGACAGGCATTCAAATAACAAAACAAAACTCTTTAACAATTAGGGATTTAACACGAACAAGTATAACTAATACCAACACTAACATCAAAGCCGAAATATATTCCATACCCTGCCTTGATTGTGGAAGAATATACGGAGGAGAAACTCAACGTAATTTAAATAAAAGAATATATGAACACAAAAGAGATGCGGAAAACAACAATACACGCAGCGCCATATTTTGTCACATCGTGGAGAACGACCACCATTTTAATTTTAACGAAGCGACTTTCTTTAAACACATACATAATAGATCCACACGACGTTTTATTGAGTCGGCTATAATCTCCAATTGTAGCAATATAATTAAACAAAGAAAGGGGGTTTCCACGTTGCTCCCTATCTGTCGAAAATAATTATTAAAGAGAACAATTTAGACACAGGTTAAACTTGAAATATATATATATATATATATATATATATATATATATTTAAAAAATCCATTCGTAATTTCACTTCATTTATTATTTTTATTTTATTTATTTACTGTATTTTTATTTTATCACTGTCTATTTTTAGACGCCATCTTTTAAGGTACTACATTATTTTATTTCAATTCAATTGTCTCAAAATTTAAAAACTCCCTTCGTAATCTCGTTTCATTATATTTACTTAATTTATCACGGTTATATTTCCAGACGCAATCTTTTAAATCTCTACGATATTTTAACCCAATTAATTTTCTCTTTCGTTTTACGCTAGTAAAAAAAAAAAAAAAGAAGATTTTACGCTAGTTTAATCTAATTTATTTTCTCTCATCATAAAATGTAGATATGTATATAGACATCTAATTTAGATAAGGAAAACACGCTGCTCCCCCCCATCATTATATATAACCCCAAATCCTGTGACCCTCTCGTCAGTGACCCTCCCTTTTGAAAAAGCCCGCATAAATCGGGTGGAACGTTGAGTATTCAGGTTCTTCCACCTCCATTCTATTTTATATATATATATATATATATATATATATATATATATATATATATATATATATATATATATATATATATATATATATGTCAACCACATATAGCATTGTTTCCCTGTTTCACAGCTCAGCAGTGTGACAAGACGTGCAACTACCTCAAGCCAGGATCGAAACCCGACTGCCCAAACAATAGTCGGAGCTTCTAACCATTGCGCTATTTGGCTGCTGCTATATGCAGGCAGTGAATTTTGTTTTAACACTGCCCAAATACCTAAGCTCAATTTGTTTACACAAGGAGCATCGCTTTATATTGTAATGGTAATTTGTATATTACTTCCCAATATGCTCAACCTAAGATAGTCATCCATATACAGTACTGTTTCCTTGTTTCATAGCTCATCAGTGCGGCTAGACATGCAACTACCTCAAGCCAGGATCGAAACCCGACCACCCAAAAGACAGTTGGAGCTTCTAACCATAGCGCTATTCGGCTGCTGCTATACGGGCAGTGAATTAACAGGGTTTTGACACTATCCAAATACCTAAGCTCAATTTGTTTACACGTGTGTGTGTGTGTATGTGTATGAAGCATTCCTTCTTTTGAGCATATTGCGTTAAACATAACAGACAATTTATGTCTGCATATTTTTGTTTGTATCCTTTCTAATTTCTGTATGTTTTCTGGTTTCGATTGGGAACTGGCTGATATATTTGCCGTATTCGTTCATATACCTAGTACTTTTGGATCTGTCTGGATTCATCTTTGTGGATAGTTATAGAGTAAAGAACATAGTGCTTAGTTATCTATAAATAGTTCGGGTGGAAATTGTGATGGGTATAGTATTAATAAGATACTAGTGTTAGCATTGTAAGTATTTTAGTATCATATGGATATTATATACGTGTGTATGTGGAGATAAATAGATATATAGAGAGACATAAAAAGGCTTCCTTCAGTCTTGACAGACTATGGATACCCGCTGTAAGGGTGCCTGCATGTGAAATTTTTGTGGCAAGAGTTGGGCAGTCTCCAACCACACCTCTCCTGAGTCGACATTGTTGAATATAAGTGTCAAGCGGAAGTTCAGGACGACTGGAAATAATGCTGAGATAAGCGGAAAGCACATACAGCGCCTAGAATTCCCAAATGGTCACCCATCTGGTACTAGCCAAGCTCAAGGTTGCTCGGTGATCTGACAAGAACCTGTGTGTCAATGTGATTGTGCCATACAGAGAGACATACATACATACTGTTATGCTTGACGTTCATCTTCGTCGCCAACTGTTATGTTTGCAGGTTGGACCAAATAACGTATAAGGCAATACAAAGGAAGACTCAACAAACAAAGGTAGATCAATAAGAAGTGTATTAGGAAAAGTATATTTACAGTATATTTACATAATTGTTGTAAAGTAAGAGAGTCTTGGCTGGAGAACATATCTACTCTTGGCTCGGCCTTTGGTGGCTTCTGGTTAACACACACTCAGACTAACCGAGTCTTGCTATTTACGTGTAATATTATCCACATATGTAAATGAGTGGGTGCCACCACAACACATACATACATACATACATACATACATACATACATACATACATACATACAAACAGATTGATATTTTTTGCGTAAATTTTACAAAAATTACTGCGATGAGAATTGTTAGTTATAAATGCTGAATGTCTGTTCGATTCGAGAGTTCCTTGCTTCATTTAAAACAAATTCAAGACAGTTTGGCATCATGCTTCCGGTGCTGGAACTTACCATTCACCCAGACGCAGAATCGGAAGAAATCGAGATATCTCTCCCCTTCAACTGGATCCCAACCAATGTCAGGATACCCCTTTTCCAGTAATTCTGCATTGCTCTGGAGACCACAACGCGACAGGTAGACGGTGATTCTTTCAAGATTGGATTCACGCAAAGCGAGAGCCAATTCGTTGTTATCCATTAGAGAGGAATAGGCGACATCAAGTGGACAGGAACCACGTAATGATGGACGTGCTAAAAAAGAAAAAAAAAAACAACAATTTTTACTCATCTTTTATAACATCGACCAGCAGATCAAATAATTTGTACTTTATTTAAAATTAAAACTCCATAGAAATATTAAACAAGTTTTCTAAATACAAATTTATGATGGATTTCAATGCTGATATTATTTTTATTATTTTTAATGTCCTTTTTTTTTCCTTTTTTTTTTATTCCACTGTCCTGCTTTTCAGCTGACTACAACAATGATCGTCTTCAAGTACAATGTAAACAAGTTCTTAAATAAATTTATGATGTAAACAAGTCCTTAAATTAATTTATGGTGCATTTCAATGGTGATATTATTTATATTATTCTTAATGTTCTTTTCTTTTGTTTAAATGGCCTGCTTTCCAGTTGACTACAACATGGTCACCTTCAAATCCAATGTAAACAAGTTCTTGTTAATGCGCCCACTTAAGTAATTAAGTTATACTCTATTTCCAGCACTAATGATTACTACACCGTCGTTCTGATGACCACTGTACACTCACTAACTCTTATCCTCAAGTGGCTTTCAGGCCTTGTTAAGTGGTGATTCCCTTGTTAAAAACAAAAACAAAAAAAAAACGGAACACTGAAAAGAATTTAATAAAAATGCATATAAGGCTTTTTTTTTCTTTCTTTGAAGATTGTAATGCTGGGTATGGGGCAGCCAAACCAGCTGCCAACATCGCCCTGCTTTTTATTGAAACCAACCGAGAGCTCTTTTTAGTATTCTCGTTCCCTTAAGTGTGATTGTCCAAGATGCAAACCACAGTGCTGAAGATAACCAGGCAGTTGAACGAGTGGATGAGATAAAACTACCCAGAATCAAATGTTCACCCTTTAATATGGTTGAGTTTTATTTTATGTAATATGGAATTAATCACCAAACCCGAAAAGACTGTCAGGGAGAACTAATTGATGACCAACGCTCTTAACCATGATGCCATGAGTTCTAGTCTTGTTCGAATTTTGAGGATTTGAAACCTAATCTTTTGTAAATCACTCTCAGGGTTGCTATTCTATACTAAAATCAGGCAGAGAGTCTTGGGCACTCTGTGCTAAATGGTCTTTTACTCTGTCTGAGGTATGGTCCTGTGACATTCTAGAAGATCTACCCTCCCACGCTTTACCTTCTTGCCTTTTCAGACAGGGGTTAGTTTATTGCTAATCACCTAAGGCACCCTTGACAAAGAATGCCAATGGGAATGCCCAGGTTACTTCTGTTCTCGCCAAAGTGCTTGTAGGACTGACCTGAGTCACTCCTAAAAGCCAAGAATTAGGACGAAAATAATACCATTCCCCAAGATATAATAATTTCTTAGCCCCTCTCTTTCTCTTTCTCATAAACCGGACAGAAACCAGGAACTGCTATCCAGAGTCCCTCATCATCTTCCTCTCCCTCTCCTACTCTCTTTCTCTTTAACCAATCTCTAGCCAGCATGACAGGCGAGTATTATGGAAAGGCAAACGAAAATGGACAATCAAATCCCTGGACTTGTGATGACCTGGATCCATAACACAAATCGTTTATGGGTCAGGCCGAGGAAAATGTTAAGCAGGGTACAAATGAACTCGTGTCCAGGCCGACAAAAATGGACAAGGGAATTTCGGAATTACGGTGACCGGCATCAATGACGTAAATCGGTCGTGGGTCAGACCAAGCAAACGCCCCGGGCTGGTCAAAATCTGGATCATTGACGTCAAATTGTTTATGGGCCAGACCAAACAAACAAAATTCCCCGGGCTGATGAGGAACTGGGTTACCAGGTCGAAATACTTCCATAAAAGCAAAATGATAAACAAAGTCAGCAGAGAGAGAGGGAGAGAGAGAGAGAGAGAGAGGGAGAGAGAGAGACAGGAAGAGAGAGAGAGAGAGAGACAGGGAGAGATAGAGAGACACCGACGAGGAACAGACTTTCACGTTTCGCAACCAACCTCTACCACCAACCCCCTCCGCCACCGCATTGTGTTGAAAAGTGTATATGAAATACATCGTAAATAAACTAAGTCTGTTTTTATAACAAAGTGTCTCGTATTCATTGATAAATGAATTAACTGTCATTTTAACCGCTAGACGATTTCCAACAGACATATACATAACACGAGTAGTCAGTACACTCTTAGCCCCGAAACCAACGAGACGTATGTTGCCGGTGAACATTATTATTGTACTCACTCCAAAAAGGCAAATAAAGTTCTTTTCTTTTAAAGGTTAACATTTGTATTACTTTTATTATTCCAACAACAACTAAGGAAGTCAAAGGTTACATGCTCTTCTTCTAGAGCGGTGGCTTTTTAGATCCCCTTTTTCTGGCCTTGTGTCTAACCTTTCCATTCTTGGAGGGAGATGAATAATCTGCAAACTTTCTCTGGGTGCATCTTTTCAAACTAGGGGGCCTTTTAGTAAAACTTGGGAATCTTTATGTCGACCCAGTATGGAATTACGAACTGAACCCTTCATTTAAACCATGGGTGTCGATTGTACTTATTCCATGAGCCACGGTAGAAAAGTTAATTTGTGTTATTCATAATTATTACTTACTGCTTGTAGTAAGGATTGAACCTGCAATCTCCAGAAAAATGTCATTTAGAATTGCTTGCCATTTAAAACATTTATCTGAGTTGAATAAAGCGTTGGAATTTTGTATAACTTTATGAGTGTGACACAAAGACTTAGTTCGATGTATAGACTTTTCTAATGATATGAGAAGGCACTTTGGTGATCGGCTCATCAGTAGGATGCATAATCCTGAATGGACTTCACACTTAACTAAGTGGTGTTTTTTTTCCCATCATTTTCAGTTCTCTAATAATATTCTTCAGCATTCAACTAACAATCAATCTATCTCATTAGCCCCTTTTTCTCGAGTGGCTTTAAGCCTTGATAAGTAGATTAGTACAACATAATAAAAAAAATAAGCTGGTGATGACTTACCAAGCAACATGCTGCTATTTTCTAAAAGGTAGCTGAGATGTTCAAACATTGCACGTTGATTTTGGCGACTGATGCGACAGAAATAACACAAGAAGCGGCAACACATCACAACCATTTCTGCTGCAGCATCTTGCTACAAAGAGAATTAGAAAATGCAACAACAAAAAATTAAACTATAAATAAAAGCATCATTAAATTAGAGCACCTAGAGAGCACAAACTCCCAACCTTTCGCAAGCCACTTGCTGGATCAACTTTTAAATGAATCAATTTTTGTATCAGGTTGACAAGAAAGTTCTTGCGGTTTTTAACTTTTTAAATTCGGATGAACATATCCAACTATAAGCACCATCAGAATTAACATACTTTGCCGACGCAAAACAAGTGTATTTATGTCACTAATGTAAAAGTCTTGTGTTCTAGTGACGATAAAGTTACTGAAAGCGTTTTTAATATTGCTTATTTTATTTTTTTTAAGCATTTCTCATGCAAAAAGTTGTCAAGATGCTTGAAAAAGTAGTAGTCAGTAGGTGAGAGGTGTGGAGAGTATGGCGGATAAGGCACAGTTTTGTGGCCGAATTCATTCAACTTCTGCAGGGTTGGTTAAGCAACGTGCGGTCGGACATTGTTATGGAAGAGAATTAGGCCTTTTTCTGTTGACTAATGCTGGTTGTTGTTGTTGTTGTTGTTAAAGTTTCTGATGCATTTCATCCATTTGTTGACAGTATTTCTCCACCGTAATTGTTTCAGCTGCATTAAAAAAACCTGTAATGAATGAGATCAGTCGCAGACCACCAAACAGTCAGCATGACCTTCTTTTGGTGCAACTCTGACTTCAGGAAGTGTTGTGGAGCTTTGTCGGTGTCTAACCACTGAATTGAGCGCCGCCGGTTGTCATAAAGAACCCACTTTTCATTGCAAGTCACAACCTGATTGAGAAACGGGTCGTTCTTGTTGCGTAAAGATGACACTTTATAACAGTGTTTCTTTTGGTTGACTTCAATTCGTGAGGCACCTATTTATCAAGTTTTCTTTTTGTCTTTCCAATACAAGTGGTTCGAAATAGTTATATATGTTACATCCTTGCATATGTCACATCTAATTCAGAAACAAGTTCTCAAACAATTGTGCATGGATTGGCTTTCACTAAGACTCTTAATTGATCGTTGTCAACATTCCATGGCCGACCACTACGCTCATAATCTTCAAGACTCTCATCACCGTCAAGAAATTTCCTAAACCACCATTGTGCTGTACGTTCAGTAGTGGTTCCTAGGCCAAACGCTTCATTGATATCACGAGCTGTTTCAGCAGCTTTTCAACCTATCTTGAATTGAAATAAAAAAAATTGTGGCAATTTACTTTTTTTCCATCTTGTATTCAAAGTTCTGAAAAGAAGACATAGTTGTTTTAAAACGATTGTAATTTAAAAGATTAGATAAAGCGAAAAACGCTCTTTAAAATTATATATAAAGTAAAGGTATTATAACGAAAACTTATTTCAAAATACATCATTTGAAATCAAAATTAAAAATTCCGCAAGATCTTTCTCCTCAACCTGTTTAAATTCTAACAACTTAGACGAAGGTCTTATTCAAGATTTAAACCACTTCTTAGTATTACTGAAAACGTAGAGTTCATCTATTATATAAAGAGTAGTTGTGTGTGTGTATGTGGGTATGTCCAGTTGAAAGTAAAAAGAAAACTACAAAATAAACAGCCACAAAGTTGGCATATTTCTGATCGGCATTGCCAGACTAAATATCTTAATAGAACTCTTAAGACCCAAAACCCACACTGACCAGAAATGATTTGTATTGAATGATAATCCTTTGTTTTAATCCACTTGAAACACACATAAAAATGATAATCCTTTGTTTAGATCTATTTTTATATATGTTTAACATTTCCGAAGTGAAGGAAAATAACTCTTACTAGTCCGTGTGAAACTTTCATTCAGATACTTTTTTTAATATCCCATCATGATCGATTGAGAGTTTGAATTATATATTGGAGACTAATCGGTAATTCAAACTCTTAATTGGTCATCCTTCAGTCTCTCTGTACAAGTGTTTGTCAGGACAATCTAACATGAAGATACTTCACTCTACAAGTTACCCCTGACCAAATATTCAAAATAACACACTATTCAAAACCCAAATGAGGCTTATACAAATAATGGGGCTAGTGATGTTAGCTTAGCACTAATTGAACATACTGATATGTGTGTATCTTATATAGAAATCAAATGTTAGCCAGAGGAAGGGGCTCAATGATTACTGAAAACTTAGTGAAGTAAAATAAAAACAAAAGTGAAGATCTTTTTCAAAGTTAAAGAGACAATGAGGATACTTTTCCGTACAAGTAAACCCTGACTAATATTCAAAATCCCATTCGCAGCTCAGATCAGATCTCCTCAGTATGGCTAACCCTAACCCTGACTTATACAAGGAATGGTGATCATTTTCAAGTGACGTTGCCTATAGTAACAGCATTAAGCTGGATATGCTACCAGACTAGAAGAATTCTTATTCTGGAGCCCAGTAAGACCAAGAAACTATATAAAAAAGATTTAACTGGTCGATTGTGGAGAGGAAAAATAATGTTCTTAACTTTACTAATTCAACAGATGAGATGTAAAGGAGATTTTATGCAATATTCGAATGTCCATGTATCTTATCTAGAGATCAAATCTTAGGCCCAAAGGAAGAAGCCTCTTGACTTTTTAAGAATTCAATTGAAGTAATATAAAACACTTTACGAATAAACAGAGAAACATAATTAGACATGATAACCTTAACCCTAACCCGGATTGACCAGAAGTGATGTTTACATTCCAATCTGCCTAAAAATACATGAAATGATAATCTTTTCGTCTCATTTGGATTCATCGGACTACTGATCTCATCTTGAGTGACATTTTCGCAACGTTTTGGTCGATGTAAAATGACACTCCAGAAGAGAACAGTAGTCCAATGAATCTAAATAATACGAATAATCACTCCTCATCTAAAAAATTCTGAAACATGATAATTAGGGCTAGGACAACAGCATATTCTTTTCATTGTTTTGACTTGAGTGTGTATCCGTTGATATCTTATATGCTTTTATATAGAGTGATGTGATTCTCGGTTGATTAACTGTGTCTGTGTCAGATATATACTCGAGTATCAAAACAATTATAAGAATATGCTGTTGTCATAGACCTAGTAATAATCCTTTTGTTTAGGCTTCTGGGCTTGACCTTTACTCCTGATCTTAAATGGAATACGTACATCAAATCTGTTGCCAAGGCCGCTGGATAAATGGTCGGATCCTTCTATCGATCCAGTAGATATCTCACTGCTGATGCAATTCTCTATCTATATAAGAGCCAGATACGTCCAAGGATGGAGTACTGTTGCCACATATGGGCAGGAGCTGCTAGAAAAGACTTGTCTTGCCTTGATAGAGTTCAAAATAGACTTCGGGGCTTGGTGGGAGATGTCCTTTTCTCTTCGCTGCAACCTCTGTCTCACAGAAGAGATGTTGCGAGTTTGTCTCTGCTTTATCGTTATTTTCATGGAAAGTGTTCGACTGAGCTTCAATCTATGGTCCCCCCTCGCCAAACTTTCACAAGAAACACTAGACTAGCTGAAAACATTATCAATAATTTTCCCCACTCTTTATCTGTACCTAAACCTAAACATAGATTTCATGATCAAAGTTTCTTCCTTAGAACTGCACGCCTGTGGAATTGTCTTCCGTTTTCCTGCTTTCCAGCTGTCTATAATATGGTTGTCTTCAAGTCCAACGTGAACAAGTTTCTGATGAGCCGTTCCACTTAGGTTAACAAATTTACCGAACTTCCATTACTATCGATTACTATATTGTCCTTTTGACTACTCTACACTCTTTAACCCTTACCCTTGAGTGGCCTATCGGCCTTGATAAGTGGTGACGTCTATGTAAAAAAAAAAAAAAAAAAAATATGTTTAAAAGTTCCAAATGGTGTGATAAATGAAAAAAAAAAAATCTGTCTGCTTACCTTACTCTGTTGAGCCACAGTGTCGATATTGGGGGCTCCTGCAATGGACTGTCTATTTCCGGCAGATTGCTCTGAGGCTGCAGCTTGTTGTTGCTGCTGAGACTTGTTTAGTGTGTTCACCATGAGTTGCATGACAGTCTCATGAACACACAAAGCCCGCATCAAGTCAGGATGCTGGAAGAACACTTTATTGTCCATTAGTTCTCTGAAACACAAACAAATTCAAAACACATCATTTACAGAATCCATTTCCCCATTTGGGATTTAAAATATTTTTTCATTCAACTTAGCATTGTATAAAGTGAGCTACACCAAAATACCACCCATGGGATTATTAATAATCCTTTCTGCAATACAACCATATTTGGTACGAATAAATTTCTGGCTTGCTTAACTTTACTGATCCGCCTAGCACTATGTGATGATCCTGAACATGAATTAAGTGGCGGAAATGTCTCATCCTCACCATAAAGGGTCGTCTTTGCCTGGCATGCGATTTGAAGTTACCACCCATAGAATCACTAATAAGCCTTTCTGCAATACAACCCTATTCGGTACAAATAAATTTCTTGCATACTTCTTGAATTGAAAGCCATGTTTAATTTCAGAAGAGTTTCCGATAGATAGCTATTCTGTACAAGTCGTGGAGATGAGTAATTTTCAGTGGGTAGCTGTTCTGTACAAGTCCTAGACTTTATAATTTTGCAGGCAAAGAGCAAAAGATCCTTGATACAAAAAAAATTATGTGCTGGAATGTTAAGATTCAATATTTTCATGGAGCAATTCTGGTTTCTGATTGGTTGCTAGCAGAACGTGGATCAATTTGATGCAATGTGGTGGATGTGATGATCCCGAACATGGATTGAGCGATAGAAGAGCTTTGGTGCCCTTAATGGGAACCAGTGTGCCCAGATTATGCCGCATATGGCAGGATTACATAAACTTTTAAAATAAAGTTGTATGATACATCATTATATTGACAATAACATAGTAGAATAACAACAACTGAAAATTAAAATTGGCTAGTCAAAATCAAAGTTTGATATGTCAATTTAAATGCTGTTTGGGTCCAAATTTTAAATTCTCACGCGTTTCTTTACAGGCAACATGAATTGGAATAAATACATAGAAGATATTGCAAGTTAGCTTCAAAAGAAGGTGGGTTCCCTCTGTTGAACTAGTAAATTTCTTACACCTGCCACATCCGGGCTGGTGCACCAACCAACAACCTTTCTTAGGCAAAATGCAAAAAAAAAACTTCTAACATAAGAGGTCCCTAACTCTTTGCCAACCTTCAGCTCCTGTCCGTCAGTACAATTGTGAATTCATTATTCCTCATGAACTTAAAGAAAAATGTTTATTCCCCATAAACATAAAGAAAGAAATCTCACATTTTGAAGAAGAAGAAGAAGAAGAAGAAGAAGAGGTAATATTTAGTGTGGTATTAGCACCTAAAGAAGGAAGTTTATGGGAAATATTAAATTCTCCTCCTCGTTCTTTTTCTTTGATTGAAAAAACATGTAGAAATTTAAATGTAATGTGAAAAAACATCTCACTACATTACTCCCTACTTAAAATGCATTATAAATGTGACTTGTAATCACTGTAGACCCTTATATGTTTGGGGTGAACAATAAAAAGAAATCGATAAACTGCCTGCACTTGTACCCCCTCTGTTTAAATATCTATGAACCCCCACCCTCGACGATCAGCAAAATCCGCCTCTTATCTGTAGAGTTCCCCGAGTAAAAGTAGAAAAAAAAAAATACAAACTTGAGGCTGGTCTTCATTGACTCTTCTTCATCAACAGCCACCTGTACCAACAGCAAAGAGCGGATATGTCCCAAAGCTTTAAGTAATTGATTAATGTCATCCCTGCTTGCACTACTGATGACGTACGCCTTCTCTAATGCTTGCAGCAACTGAAACCAAGAGCAAAGAAAGATAATATTACATTAAATTAAAAGAAAGAAAAAGGTCTCACGTAGTGAAGTAGAAAAAGAAGAAGAAGAAGAAGAAAAAAAGAAGAAGAAGAAGAAAAAGAAGAAGAAGAAGAAGAAGAAAAAGAAAAAGAAGAAGAAAAAGAAGAAGAAGAAAAAGAAGAAGAAAAAGAAGAAGAAGAAGAAAAAGAAGAAGAAGAAGAACAGCAACAGCAGAACCAGCAATATTTAGTGTGGTATTAGCCTGCGTTTCCTCCAAATAAGGCAGTTTTCAGGGAATATGAAATTCACGCGCTGTCTCCAGTCGCCTGTATATCTCGGTCATGGGAAGATGCGATGGTAATGGTGAGATTTAAATTTTCCTGATTGATAAACTCAATCAGGATGTAAGGGAGATAACTCAATTCGTACTTTGGTTTTTGTTAATCACAAAGTATATTCCTCTGAAAAAAAAAAAAAAATAACGGCAACATACTTGTACACAAGTGATGAGCTTTTTCTTTGTTTATTTCTCACGCATGACTACAAAACAATACCCGATCTTTTTCCGTAAACCTTTACCTTATATATTCTCACTCCGTCATATTCCATCTCTAAAACCTCATCTGTCTTTTGATATGTTTGCCTCGAGTTTAAATTAGGTAACAACTTCTAAGATTAACTGGACGAACAATGGGACAACTAGAATTTGGTGAAAATTGATGCAATATAATACATGTTTTACGTAACATTGCATCAATTTTCACCAAATTCTAGTTGTCCCATTATTCGTCCAATTAATCTTAGAAGTTGTTACCTAATTTTAGGGTCCTGGATATGACCTTAAACTATATCCGATGGTGAGGCCCCAGCTTGCGGGCTTTGGGGAGTGTGGAGCAACCCTTTAATTGCCATTGCTCCCAGGTCCATTCTGACCCGGAGTGGTAGTACCTGTTAGGGTCCCAACTATGGGTTAAATAGACACCGACTTGCAAAAAACAAATGTATTCTATTAAAAAAATTTCCTTCAAAATCACTGGATTCCGCATTAAATAACCTGGAAAGGGTTGATATGCCGTAAAACAAAAAACAACCAACCAACAACCTAATTTTAGTCAGAATTCCAAATCAAATTCCTTTTAAAACCTGATGAATCCGTATTCATTATTGTTCCTTATTGACATTAAATCAAAGAAATATTGTTACTTCCAATCTCTCTCCATTTGTTATAAAATAATCGTTTCGATTACTACTACTACTACTACTACTACTACTACTACTACTAGCGGTACCTGTGGAAATTCCATAGCGGCATCTTTCATATGTAATATATTGCTGCTGGACATCCTGTGGACGTTTAGTGTGAATGGAGACGCCGCGATATTATTATGCAAAAACTGTAAAAGTATTTATCTAAGTAATCCAGTCAATGTAGTGCCAAAATATTGTGACATATTTCCATTGTATGGACACCCTGCACAAATGGAAAGACCACAATATCATTATACCGTCTTTAGACAGAACAGATACTACACTTGGATCCTAGCCAGAACACAAAGAAGGTATATTTCAGTTTCACGTACAGCACAAAAGTGACATCACTCATTTACTTATGTTTTAACATTGCGTCTTCGGTGATCGGGAGATCCTATTTATTAAAAAGGAGGATAGATAAGAGATACATTAAATTAGCGTTTCTATATACTAATGTAATGTTTGTAGTATGTTATAACCTTTTACTTTCCTTTTTAATAAATATGATCTCCCGGTCAAATGATTTATAATCTGGAAACCGTGACAGACGTATGTACGTTAAAGGTACTACAGTATTAATACATATATATAGATAATGATGATGATGACGCCGACAACGACTATTATTATTATTATTATTATTATTATTATTATTATTAATAATAATAATAATAATAATATCTTTTGTTGACTTGTGTGAAAGCTTCATGTGAGCCAATAATAATAATGATACACCATCAGAGCAACAGAAATGAAAGAGAAAGTTGGAAAGGAATACCTCAGGAGAACAAGAAAACTCCTGGAAACTAAATTATATTGTAGAAACCTAATAAAAGGTATTAATACATGGGCAGTATCACTAGTAAGATACTCTGGATCGTTTATAGGGTGGACAAAAGAAGAACTGAGACAACTCAACCAGAAAACCAGGAAACTCATGACCATGCATAATGCACTCCACCCAAAGGACGATATTGACAGATTCTACGTGAAAAGGAAAGACGGTGGGAGGGGACTGATCTCTATAGAAGACTGTGTGAAGGACACGACAAAAGTATCTAGAAAAATACATAATACAAAACACTGAAATAATAACTATGGCAGCGAGAGACACTGAAAAAAACAAAACAGAAAACAGAGAGACAAACGACAAAACGAGAAAAGAGAAGTAGGAAGAGAGACAACTCCACGGAAGATTCATAAGAATGACAAAAGATGAGAATAACGAAAACAACTGGACATGGATGCGAAAAGGACATATAAACCGAGAAAATGAATCTCTAATAACTGCAGCACAAGATAACTCGATAAGAACCAACCATATCAAAGCAAAGATCGATAAAACACAAGAAAACAGCAAATGCAAACTCTGTGGACAAAGAGACGAAACGATAAACCATTATGGTAAGCGAATGCAGCAAACTTGCCCAAAAGGAATACAAAAACAGGCATGACTAAGTGGGGAAGGTGGTACACTGGGAATTGTGTAAACGACTGCATTTTGAGCGTACAGACAAATGATACAAGCATAAACCTGCAACAGCACTCGAAAACGAGAACCACAAAATCCTATGGGACATGGACATACAGACGGACAAACCCATCCAAGCAAGAAGACCAGATGTCGTAATAATTAACAAGAAAGAAAAATCCTGTCAAATCGTGGACTTTGCAGTCCCAGCTGATCACAGGGTGAGTATGAAAGAAAAGGAGAAACGAAGCAAATACACAGAGCTAGCCAGAGAATTAAAAGGGATTTGGATGATGAAGAAAGTAGGAGCACTAGGAACAATCCCGAAAAACTTCAAAAAAAGAATGTTAGAAATTGGAATCAGAGGAATAACTGCAAAAGTACAACGATTACGATAATGAAAACGACTGAAATAATAAGGAAAACCCTTGAATGCGGAGAATAATACAAGCCAGTATAACGAATAAGCGTTACAGGGAATGAAGAACACCGAAACTGCATATTTACAAGTTCTACACCTCCCATCATGCATTCCCCCCATTGTTTCATCACCGATCCCCCCCCTCAAAAAAAAATGATACCAAAGGGCCGAGAAGAGTCAATAAGGACTGAAAGACTGAGGAGCGAGCGCCAACCAGACCTCGGCTGGACAAGCTCAAAGAGAACTGGAACCTTGGGGAGGCTGAGTGCCACTCAAATTCTAGTATAAACCAATGGCCACTACCAGCGAGAAATCAATGGTAAGCGGCTGTTGCGATGATGCAAATTCATTTGCAAATGCTATCGAAGGAAGTGGAGAGGGCTGGACGTCTGGGGAGACTTGTTGTCACTCAGCTTCCAGAGAATACCACAGGTTTCCAATCAGATCGTTTGTTGACTTGAGTGAAAGCTCCATGTGAGCCAATAATAATAATGTATTACATGGCATAACGATGAAAATGGAAGGATAGACCAAATAAACAACCAGAAATGATGAAAAATATAAACATAGCAATTATTATATAATATCAATTTTAGTGTTACAAAAACAATTTGTGTTTTCAAGATGTCTGTATTGGTTTCACTTTAATGGTCCTAGAGTAAATGAATTAATAAGTTCTCGTTGTTTAGTGTCTGGTGACCTCGTTCCCCAAAAAACATTTTCAATGCATTTTTAGAGAAGTACAATTTTGTTAAAATCAAACGCCATGTAGACAGTAAGCATCATCACCATCAAGTGCAGACGTCAGAAAACAGACAATCATTCTGATACATAACATATGTGAGCAGACGACAATCAAGTGGCCAGGTTGCCATAATGACAAAAATTGCCCTAGTAAACGTGTCAAGAGAATAATATTTGTTTTTAAGAAGAAAACATGTTTTAAAATCTTTTTCATTATTTGCATAATATATATGTGCTAATCTATGATAATTATTATTATACATGTACTAAGCTATGCACTAATACATATATATAACTACTTCATTTACTCACATAAAAATAATATAGGAAAGTATAAATTTATGCGTAACTTTAAGCATTTACTTTAAAAGCGCTCAATACGTAGGTTGAGCTAGTTAGTAATTTAGTAATTGCACCTGAAAAATCCTAGAGTGGATGAAATGCGAAATATTCAGTGTAGCTTAACCGCCATATATATTTTATAAATTACTAACTAGCTCTACCTACGTATTGAGCGCTTTTAAAGTAAATACTTAAAGTTTACGCATAAATTTACACTTTCGTATATTAATTTTATGTGAATGAAGTAGTTATATATATATATATCCATTCATAGCCTTGAGCTTTTGGAGGGGCATAGGCCATCCACAATTTTTTGTAGATGCCTTTGTAGTGAGTTCAGGGTGAGGGTGCTAGCCCCATGCCCAACCTTCCCAGAAGGTACATGCAGCGCCTAGCCTTCCCAAACTGTCACCGATCTGGTACTGTGCAGGCTTTACTTTGGTGATCTGGCGAGAACTGGTGTGTCAACATGATTGTGCCGCGCACACACACACACACACACACACACACACACACACACACACAATATATGTAGTAACTTATTATTATTATAGTAAAACTCTGAATTTGTTTGATGAAGATGTGAAATTATTTGATGCAGGTGTGAAATTGTTTGATGCAGATGTGAATATGTATGATGCAGATATGATATAGTTTGATGCAGATGTAAAGTTGTACAATGTAGATGTAAAGTTGTATAATGCAGATGTAAAGTTGAATAATAAAGGCGTGAAATTATTTAATGCAGATGTAAAGTTGCGTTTGATTGAACAATTCATGTATTTTTTCACAATTTATTTTTTCTCCATTTATTAAGACCTGCTTACCTCTGCAACTCCATCATACTGCCTGTGAAGTAAGCTGAACATTTCTCTCACTAAATTCTGATCAGAAATGAATGTCTCTTCTCCCCAGCGAACCATAGTTTTGCCTATTAGTTTCTGGAGAGAATCTGCAATTAATAAAAAAAATAAAGACATTTTACTTTTAATAGTTTAATTTATTTTGAATTGTATGTATTTAGGCAGCATTTTTTCATGCAAACAAACTTTGTTAAAAATAACGGAGAGATTTTGTTAAATCATATCTTTTTTCATTTTTTCGATTTTTCTTATTTTTTGTATAAAAATAAAAAAAAAATAATGTAAGTTCCATAAGTGTCACAAACATTTTCAATTCGGTATTGGATCATCATCAGGTGAGGAAACAAATAAACAAGTAGGCTGAAAAAGCTGGAAAAGAAGAAGAATTTCAAGAGCCGCACAGGGTCAGTATTTATAGACAGTGGGGCGCCAGAATGTTCTGGGAGAGGAAGTACAGTTAGCAAGCTGAATTTTTTGGTCAGGGGTTGGTTTATCTGAGTAAAGGGCATTTAAAGTGTTTGCTACTAGTTTGATACACAATATTGTTGGGTTTTTATGGCTTGAAGTATTTTCAACTTTTTTTTTTACATGGAAGTCACCACTTATCAAGGCCTGGAAGCCACTCGGGGATAAGGGTTATTGTGTGTACAGTAATCAATGGGATGGTATCATAGTAATCGTTAGTATTGAAGATTTGATAAAGTGTCTTACTTAAGGGGGCGGTTCATCAGGAATTTTTTTATGTTGGACTTGAAGACATCTAAGTTGTAGTTAGGTGGGAAACAGGCAAACGGAAGAGAGTTCCACAGTCGTGCACTTCTAAGAAAGAAGCTCTGCTCATGGAATCTATGCTTGGATTTAGGCACAGATAAAGAGTGGGGAAAATTAATGACAGTGGTTTCAGCTAGACAGGTGTTTTTCATGAAAGATTGGCGAGGGGGACCAAAGATTGGAGCTCAGACGAGCACTTGCCATGAAAATAACGATAAAACAAAGACAGGCTCGCAATGTCTCTTCTATGGGAGAGAGGCTGCAGGGAAGAGAAAAGGGCACCCCCCACTAAGCCACAAAGTCTATTTTGTACTCTGTCAAGGCAGAATAGGCTGTTTTTAGTAGCTCCTGCGCAGATGTGGCAGCAGTACTCCATCCTTGGACGTGCTGGGCTTTTATACAGATAGAGAATTGCATCAGTAGTGAGATATCTTCTGGAGTGGTAGAAGGATCCCACCATCCTCCTAGCAACCTTGGCAACAGACCTGATGTATGTGTTCCATTACAGATCAGGAATAAAGGTCAAACCCAGAAGCTTGTCAAAACATGGAGCCTCCCCAAGACGAGAGCCATCCATCTCAATTGATGCCAGATGAGGATCAGAGCGTTGATGATGTAAAGATAGGAGCTTGGTTTTAGATAAATTTAAAAAATTTGTTTCAGAACGTATTATTTTTGTGTTACTAACTAAGATTTGACTTAAATCGGAGAGGGCGACAATTATGATTTTGTAGATGGCGAGAAGTTTCACTAGAATTTAGAAAATACATGGTGAAATTGCGGGATAGGACATTGGTCATACAACCAACTTAACTAGCATCTTCAAGATTATTATAATAATTATATATATGCTATTTTGTTTAATTGGCTAATCTGAAAAATCACCATTTGGTTGGCGTGTAGATCTGGTGAAATTTAAGCTTGTTCGATCTTCAGAATATGTATTTTAAAGTTCAATTCACACATGTTCTTTTATTTTCTCTAAGAGTATATATTACAGATCTGTTTCATTAACAATCTTCAACAAACAGTAAAAATATGTTATTACTGTATTTTTTAATGTAGCAACCTCTTCAGACAATTCTATGGAGAAAAAAACATTCAAACACAATCTTTACATGTTACAATCAGTCAAAATCATACCTCCGATGTCGAAGGCGTCATTCTCGTTGGTGGTCAGGTCTCCATCTTTTTATGTATTCCTTTATTTTTCCCCTTCAGCCATACTTTCGTATTTATAAGTATTCCATTTATTCATTTTATTTAATATAATTTACCGCCTTAAATTTAATTCTTGATTTATTAATTATTATCTATTATTTTCAATTTACATTATTCTGGTTTGTTTTAAACTACAATATCATTTGAATGCATTTTTCACTTGTTTGTTTGTCAACACTGAAACAGTCGTACTTTCGTATGTATAATAATTCCTTTTATTCATCTTATTTGATTTACCTCTAACATCTATTTTCTCCATTTGTTTCTTATTGTATATTATTATCAATTTAAATTGCTCTGTATTAAAACTACAATATTTTGGAATATATTTGTTTATCTGTCTACTAGTAAAAATTCCATTTTATTCTATATACTCTATTTTTTTTTATCTGGGTTTCTACAAATGCAGTTATTTTGTTCCTGGGTTTCCTTATCGCTACCATGCTTGCTTTTGTTCGGATTTAGTTTGATGAAGTGGAGAAGGAAAGTTTAACTGTATTTTTATTAATTATTTTGCTTAGTAAACATTTTGGGTGGAACTGCTTTTCAATAATTTGGTAGAATTCTTTTGTCATTGCTATTTTGATGTGGTTACTGTACAGCGAATTAAACCAGATATGGTTCTTTCGTCTGTCCCCCCCCCCTTGTTTTACAGTGAATTAAAACAGATATGGTTCTTTCGTCTGTCCCCCCTTGTTTTACAGCGAATTAAACCAGATATGGTTCTTTCGTCGTCCCCCCCCTGTTTTACAGTGAATTAAACCAGATATGGTTCTTTCGTCGTCCCCCCCCTGTTTTACAGTGAATTAAACCAGATATGGTTCTTTCGTCTGTCCCCCCTTGTTTTACAGTGAATTAAACCAGATATGGTTCTTTCGTCTGTGCCCCCCCTTGTAATACAGTGAATTAAACCAGATATGATTTTTTTGTCTGTGCCCCCCCCCTGTTTTCTCTCGTGAGTTAGATGCCACTCATTATTACCTTTATAGTTCTTTTTTACCATTTTATTTTTTCGTTTACTTTTTCCTTTGCTAGTTCTATTCAGAGCCATATTATAGTATATTACATTCAACGGTCTATTAATTTTTCCCCCCATTTTTGTGTCTGTTTTGACTCTCTCTGAAATAACTAAATTATCTGTTGTATTCGGATCTTACTATTTCTTGCTTAAAATATTCTTTATTTCTATTAAAGACTTGCTTGCTCTGCGATAGTTTAGAAATTCTTTTTGAAATGTTAGGGATGATGGCTTTTTTCATGGCTTTTGGATAATCTGCAATCTATATAGAGTTTGGTTTGGTTTATGATAGAGTTCTGAAGAGTTTGCTCCATTAAAAAATACAGTGATAACATTTTTTTTTTACTGTTTGTTGAAGATTGCTAACGAAACAGATCTGTAACATATACTCTTATGAGAAAATAAAAAAACATTATGTTTTCAAAAATTGTGAATTGAACATAATATATATATATATATATATATATATATATATATATACACACACACACATATATATATATATATATATATATATATATATATATATATATATATATATATACAGAGAGAGAGAGAGAGAGAGAGAGAGAGAGAGAGAGAGAGAGAGAGAAGCTTGTATGGAATTTTATCTTTTGCTTAAAAATTTAACTGGCTTTACAAACTCATGTTTTCTAGTGTTCTATACCTACTTCTTAACAGATGCATTGCCCCCAATTTCACTCAAAACCTGTAATCTGTAACCAATTTATTCGAATGCAACATCATATCTGCATGACTAAAGTGAACAAACCGAGTGGGGTGTGGGTGGGGATGGGTGTTTAGGTGGAGGCAGGGAAGACGACGTCTGAAAGGATGGCGTTACCAGTTTTCGGTTCTTCATCAGAAGGCTTCTCCTTCACTTCTTCCTCTTTCTTGACTTTCCAAATCAAAGCCTTCAAACGATCTCGCACCGTTTTCGGTGACTCTTCCACTGGTTCGGCCTCGGCAGGCTCTTCAGCCTGCTGAAGACTCGGCATGTCGCAATGAACCATAAGCATCTTGTGAAAGTTGAGCAACGAGTCGCGCAGATCATCTCTGCAGGCACAAATGTCCTCATTGTATTCTTCTTCAGTTTTGAATTTTAGAAGATTTTTCATCTACAAAAAATAAAATAAAAATATGTCAACGAGATTTGAAACCGTTCTTGAAAAACTAAATATATTGCACAATTCGTAATATAATTTTGGCATGTTTTACTATAGACAACAAACCGAAAAAGTGGACAAGAACAAATATGCTTACTAAAAAATATTAAGTATTTCTTTTTTTAATTTATATATGCTTAAAGAAAAAATGTCTTTTAATGCTAGTGTCATATTTGTGAGTTAAATAAAATTTGTTCTGGTATTAGACACAACTGCATGTGGTCCTATACTCATCAATTTAATAACTCGTTATAAGAAACGTCATCGATATATATTTAAAGTAGTGTTAGGACGATTAATCGGAATTGGAATCTGAGATAAAAAATCGGAACATTTTGGGTATTGGAATCGGTATCCTTATCGGAAAATTTTGCGCATATTTTCCAATGCCAAAAACGATTCTTTTCATTGTTTTTTATTTGTTTACTTTAGCTTAAAATTTAATTTTCTATGTTTTGTATTATTGATAAAATGACAAATATTTATTCATTTTAAACTTAGAACTAAAATCGGTAGATCATCTCCATAAGTGCATTTCTATATGTACATATTTTATGGCTTTTGCAGCAAGTATCCACAAAAAAGAGTCTATATTTAAAAATTTAAAAGAATCAGAATCAGTAATTGTATTAGAATTGGGCATTTAGAACGGAATCGGTAATTGTATTGGAATCGGGAAAATATTGAAATCATCCTATCACTGATAGAAAGTGATCCCCCCCCCCCACCAAAAAAAAACTGTATATTCAGAAATTTAAAAGAATTGGAATTAGAATCGGTAATGGTATCAGCATTAGAAAAAAAGTATTGGAATCGTCCCATCACTAATTCGAAGACACAAAGAACCTGGAACATCTAAGCAGTTTACAGCATAAACTGTAAACCTAGGTGTACCAAGTTCGAATCTAGTTCATTCCACAGAAAAAAAAAAAAAAAAAAACTTTCATCAAACACGCACTTGATCTTGTGTCTAATCACCTGGAAGAGAGGTAAATAAAATAAAACCTTTTAAGAATCTGGTATTCCAGTATTTGATCCAAGTAGAGTAACCGTTTCAATATTTTATGAAGATTACCTGTTCTTGTGGCGGACATCTGAATTCCCGAGTCTTCTTGGCAGTAACAGCCGAAGGGAGATCAGACTGCTTAATGGCGTTGTAACGCCATAACTGATCCTGGAAAACAATAAAAGAAAGATTATCTAGCATATAAAGTTATATTGTTGGATTTTCTCATCTGACATAACAATAGCGAAATAGCCTATTTTTTTTTTTTTCATGTATTCCTTCTGTCATGTTTTTGGCAAAGAAGATATTTTTTTTTTCACATAAGATTCTTTTTGAAAATACTTATTCTTGCTTTCTTATTCACAAAATATTCTTATAGACGGAACTGAGGTAATCGTGTTAACAGTTATCTCCCTTTAATGACAATTTGAATTTTTTAAAGTTTGTTTTAGTGCAAGATGTTAATAGATTATTAGTACAGTGTAACCCGATATAAGAGACTTCTTCTCCGGGTCCTACAACTATCTTATATCCGGGTTGCATATATCCGAGGTTCTTATATCCGGGTTAGACTGTACATTTACACAGGCTCTAATTTGGAACCAGAAAAAAATCTCTCTTATATCCGTTTTTCTTATATTCGGGTCTCTTATATCCGAATTACACTGTATAAAACGAATAATGTTCTATATACATAGTTTATTAACATCATGCAATAAAACGAATTTTAAAAAATTCAAAGTCACAAAAATTACATCCGATTTCTTTATAACTAGCCTCGGTGCCCGACGTTGCCAGGGTGTTTGGAGATCTGTGTTGAGCCAAAAAAAAAAAAAAAAAAAAAAAAACAGGAAAAAAGTGGTATAGGTAGGCAGGCTCAAACCCGTGATGCGAAGACGGAAGAGAAAGTGAAAGAAAATCTGACGTCTTACATAAAACTCCATGACGCGACCGGAAGTTCGGAACGTTAAAATTAGTCAATCCAACCAGTATGATGACTTACAAAAATGGCTTGCAAAAAATCGACTCCTCCTTGTAGAAAACTGCCTAGTTGAGGGTGAAGGAATTAATGGTTCCGGTCAATTTTTTTTATATTTATGGTCCGAGATGTTGAGCTTCAAAATGAGACCGATCTCATGAAAATCCGTCGCCTCTGTCGAAAGTTTTAGGCAGACATACATACATACATACATACATACATACATACATACATACATACAAACAGATAAGTGAGATTCATATTATAGGTATCAGTCCAAAAGATTATCAATAATTAGTGTGACTAAAAGATGTGTTTCGGCAATTAATTCAGTTACGTAAATTCTTTCGAGTTAAAAACAAAACATGCACTCGAGTGGTATTATTTTGTGTTCTTTCTTTTTCCCACGATAAAGACGTCCGCTTTTTCGCCGAAGCAGCAGCAGCAGCCCCCCCCCCCACTTTCTTCTTTTTTTCTTACCAACAATAAAATCACACACGAATGAGGCTTTGGAGAATCATTTAAGCTTACTATATTATTTTGCATTTTGCATTATTAAGTATGTCGTACACATTCTATGTGCTAATTTTGATCTGATATTTCTGTGAATATATACTGTTTATATTCTCCTTGAAAATCTAATTGTTTTTAATTGTCCATTGTCCATTGATTTATGTCATAATCCAAAGTTATGCTACATTATATGCCTACTGTTTCATGGTTGTACACGTGTCATATTCTTTCATTATCGTTAATAAGTAGATTTACTTCTAACTTGATATTTACTACGCCAGACGATTCCGTTGTTCCTATTTACAATGCCTCCCCACGGGACAGAGTTAGACACCAGGGTCGTTTTTTTAATGTGGGGAAAAGGAACAAAAATAAAAATTGTCTCAGTCGTGAAGGATTTCTTCTTCACTGACAGAGAACAAGAAATTGAAGTGCAGCATCTGAAGAACAGATACTACACTTTGATCTTGTCCCGAAGGCCACAGGTCATGGGAATGATTGCGACAAAGATGACGATTCCGTTGTTGCTGTAAAAACAAATAGATAAAAAGAAATAAAAAAAAATTTCTTACTTTTTGACACTTTCCAACAAATTCATCAGAAAAAGCAACAATGGATTCCACACGATGCCTTAGTTGGGAATCGCAAAGATGTTGGAGGATTCGGCAAACCTATGGAAGAACAAAAAAAAATACAGGTATAGCAGAATCAGAGATTTTGAACTAAAGAAAATTGGGGTTTGTATTACTGTACACATAGATACGAAAAAGTTGTCAAAAAACAAATATATAACAAATAAATGTTATCAAAGGCAAGATAAGTGACTTTTCTACCAAACTGGATATATTTTTCGTGTTTTTAATCAATGTAACATGTTTATTCAGCTCGAAAACCATACAGTGTTTACCGATGTATTGGAAAATTCAAGATGGCGCCTCACTCCCTCTTTAGCACGGTAAGTTTGGGAAAAGGTGTTATAAATAAAAAACAAGGCAAAATATTATTAAAACCCGCCGAATATATGTCAACCTATGTCACGGTAACATATATTGAGCGAGTTTTTAATAGTATTTTATCCAGTTTTTTTTATTTATAACACCTTTTCCCAAACTTACCGTGTTAAATTTTCTTGAATTTTCCAATACATCGGTAAACACTGTATAGTTTTCGAGCTGAACAAACATGTTACATTGAATAAAAACACGAAAAATATATCCAGTTTGGTAGAAAAGTAACTTATCTTGCCTTTGATAACATTTATTTGTTATATATTTGTTTTTTGACAACTTTTTCGAACCTATGTGTACAGTAATACAAACCCGAAAATTGTTTTCAAATTCTATACAATTTTCTCGATATATTTGCGAGTATAATTTGGTTATATTAGATTTGAAAAAAATGTCCATTTGCTTACGTTATATTTGCAAATTAATTTTAAAAATCATTCCTGCTGCTCTTCATTGATATATTTTATCAATACATGTATTATATACATGGCACAAAATTTATGAATATTTTTTGAGAATATTAGTTGGTTATATGGGATCTTTAACCATATATTTGAATTGCTCATTGACTTATGTTTTGGTAGAAAAGTTTTAAAAGCCACACAAGACAGATAGACGTTAATTTAAATAAAGACCTTTAACCATAAAAGGATGAATATATGAAATTTACACTTCGATTAAAAGCTTATTTTGATTGAAAGTGAAAATAGAATTACATCGGTATAAAATTAAAAAAGTCAATTGTAAAACGCGAAACGCCATTTTTAAAAAAAGTACGAAACTATCACTATAAATAGTGTTATATTTCAACACTTAGCAACACCCCTAAAAGCAAATGTGGCTAAGTGTTGAAACGCAACGCTAGTTGTAGTGATAGTTTCGTAATTTTTGAAAATGGCGTTTATCAGGTTTTGCAATCGAACTTTATTTTTTTTACTTATGATTCATATAAGGATTCCCTAAATACATAATTCAACATTTGAAAAAATATAAATATTAGATTAAAATGTAAAACTTCACTGAAATCTTTTTGACACGAAAACATTAAAAAAAATAAAAAATCATATTCGAAACATCAAGAATTTTCCTCACCTCTAGTTGAACAGCCTCTGCGAGTCGCATACTCAGTAAACCATGTTTAGATAAAACTATAAATAGAAGGAATACGCATCATAAAACAATTTTGTGAATATCTGCGTCTATGTCAATTTTCGATTACGTAAATTACATGCTGAATTAATATTTTCAAAATGTGTTTCTCATTAATATATATATATATATATATATATATATATATATATATATATATATATATATATATAATTTATTATGATTCAAATGATTTTTTAATATGCTTATTTAAAAAAATAATTTCATTATAAATTTAAATCCATCAGAATACATTAAAACGGCAACAAAACAAATTATGATTCCAAAATTCTGGATTACAAAGGAAAGCCACTCGATTTTATGAGTGTCCATTTGTGTGCTTTCCTCACAAATACATAATTATTCCTTTAATAAGAATCATTTTTAATTATTTAATAGCAATAATTTCTTAATAATTTAATAGCAATAATTTCTTTTTTAATTACTCAATAACAATCATTTTTAATTTAATTATAACCATTTCTTAATTATTTAATGACAATCATCTGTTAATTATTTAATAACAATCATTAATTTTAATTACTTAATAGCATTAAATCATAAATCTAATCACAAACATTTTTAAATGATTTAATAAAAACATTTCTTGATCATTTAATAACAATAATTTTTTAAATATTTAATAACAATCATGTTTAATTATTTAATAACAATAATTTCATTTAATCCCAACCATTTTTAAATATTAAAAAACAATAATTTTTTAATTATTTAATTACAATCATTTTTAAATATTTAATAACAATCATTTTTTTAATTATTTAATTCCAACCATTTCTTCATTATTTGATAAGAATCATTTTGAAATATTAAAAAACAATAATGTTTTAATTATTTAATAACAATCATTTTAAAATTATTTAATAACAATCATTTTTTATTATTTAATCTCTAAACATTTTTTCATTATTGAATAACAATCATTTTTAAATATTAAAAAACAATATTTTTTTTACTTTTTAATTATTTAATAAAAATCATTTATAAATGTTAAAAAACAATATTTTTTAAAATTTTAATTATTTAATAACAATCATTTTTTATTATCTAATCCCTAGCCATTTCTTCATTATTTAATAACAATCATTTTTAAATGTTAAAAAGAATATTTTGAAATTGTGTAATTATTTAATAACAATCATTTTTTATTAATTAATCCCTAGCCATTTTTTCATTATTTAATAACAATCATTTTTAAATATTAAAAACAATATTTTTAAAAATTTTAATTATTTAATAACAATCATTTTTAAATATTAAAAAAATATATCTTTTTAAATTTTTAATATTTTAATAACAATCATTTTTTAATTATTTAATAACAATCATTTTTTAATTATTTAATAACAATCATGTTTAAAGAATTAAAAACCAATCATTTTTCAATTATTAAAAAAAACAATCATTTTTTAATTATTTAAAAACAATAATTTCTTTTTAAATCATTTAATAACAATCCTTATTCTTAAATTCATTATGTTCAAACCATTATTCTTTAATCATTTATTTAATCAATTACTCGTTTAATACATTTCTTTAAATGCATTAATATATTATTCTTAATTAATCACTTATTTAATCCAGTAGTCTTTAATTTATTATTTGTTCGCACAATAAATTATTTACTTAATTCAATATTCTATAATCATTTATTCTGTTATTCTTTAATCTAATGTTTAAACTATCATCCGTTAATCGATTATTCATTTAATCCATTATTCCTTTATTATTCATTAGTATATTCTTTTTAATATATTATTCGTTTAATCTATTGATCATTTAATCCATTATTCTTTAATTCATTATGCGTATAAGCAAGTATTCTCTAGAATAAATATTTGCTTTACGTTTTTTATTTTATTAAAAACTCAAAATCGTATTAATTTATGCTGCGGATTTAAAATCGTTAATATATCCACATGCAATTTGTAACTTTGTTTTCTGTTAGTGTCCAACATTTTCAAGATAATTGCGAACAATGATACAAAGCACATAAAAGTTGATGGCGCTTCTGCATTTTTAGCTTTTTTTTTTTTTTTTGGTTTTCTTTTTTGAAGAGTTCGATTCGGGACAAGTGGAGAAAACCACGAAAATTCCCCTGGAAATAAACATAATCTTTTGTAAATAAAACTGTTCATTGTTTTAGTTTATTTCGAAATGTTAATTTATTATGAAATTTTAATTTATCACGAAATTTTAATTCATTACGAAATTTTAATTCATTTTGAAATGTTAACTTATTATAAAATTTTAATTTATTACGAAATTTTAATTTATTACGAAAACTGTTTTTAAAAAAAATTAATTCGCAAATTTTTTCCATTAATGACTGCTTTAAAGTATTCATAAATTTTCATTTATCTGGAAACTGATTGTTGTTTTTATTCATTACGAAATTTTAATTTATTACGAAAACTGTTTGCCCCCCCCCACTCAAGTGTTCGTTAAAAAATAATTTAATTCAATGAATGTTCCAGTTATTAATTCTTTCTATTGTGTTATTGTATTAATGAATTAATGTATTTATTTTGAAACTTTCGCAAATATTCCGTAAATTTCATGGTTGTCTCCCCTTACACCGAACTGAACTCTTCCAAAAATTAGAACCAAAGAAAACTAGAAGTGCCAAATTGATGTTATTATTATCATCATCATCAACAACAACAATATGGGCATATATTAGAAATAGATACATGTATATATTCCAAGCAATTCTGGTCAAAGACAACAAACAAAAAATGCTTTCGTAATTTCTTGGTTATTTTTTCGAGTTTTCGTACAGGATATTGTATGTTAGAGTCTGAATTGAAGGAAGGAAGACTTTTGGTAAAAACTTCAATATAATAAAACAGTAAAATAAAAAAAAAAAGTAAATTTTATGACTCCCTCCCACCTCATCCTCCATGCATCATTTTATCCTTGGTGACCTAAAGCGAATGAATATTACATTATTATTTTTTTAATGGAAATCACTCCAGACAAAGCATAAAGCTTTGCGCAGAAGTGCAGGGGCTGTGCTTGGCCATCGAGCCAGGAGGGGAAAAGGAAGTAATCAGTTCTGGTCAATGTGTGGGAAACCCTTCATATCAGACAATTGCTAATTTTGGACTCTGCCAGAGTGCCCCCTTGGGGGAGCTGGTTTTTCCTCACCACATTAAAAAATAGCCTTGTGCCTAATTTGCTCAGTGGGGAAGCAAATAAATAAAAAGCATAAAGCTATTTGATATAAGGAATTTAAAAATACTACTTCAAGGTCAAAAACTAGCAAACGATAAGCGTTAGATGGATAGATTCCGACCCAGAAAAAAGCAATCCTTCCTCGTTTGTCAGAAGCATCGCTGATAAAATGTGAGGACTAAAAGCTACAATAAAAGAGGCAAGAGTTATAAGGCGTTCGAAAGTAAGCCTAAATTTGAATTTTGTCATATTAAAGCAGTATATGTAAAGTTTGGTTTGTAATATATAGGAAGGAGGTCCACCCTTCCGGACTTTTCTTTCTCTCTTTGAAAAGGGGTTAGTTTATTGCTAATCGCCTGAGACGCGCATAACGGGGAATATCGATGGGGCTGCCCAAGCACATTTTGAAGGTCAGAGTGCCTCTCCACAGGGATGCTGATTTCTCAATTCCACTTTCCGAACCTGGTGTCTAAGTTCTTGCAGTGGGAGAAAACTAAACAACCTTCCGACTTTTAGCCAGATGCTGACAAACAGAAATACAACTTTGCTTGCTTAGATGAAGGAAGACTTTTGGCTATTCCCCAGAGGAGATAACTTTAATATAATTCCAGGAATATAGCTTCTTAATATACTAAGCCTGTAACAGCAACAAGATAAAAATAGGAGAGTGTTTTAGATACAACTTTGCTTGGTTAAATGAAGAAAGGGGAGATAACTTGAGTATAATTCAAGCAAAATAACTTCTGAACGGCAACAGTAACATGAGTAAAATAGGAGTGTGTTTTTAATAAAGTTACAATAATGATTATGACATGTCTTTAACATATCTTTAATTCTCTGTTTATATAAGAGTCAGGCTTGCCCCAAGACGGAATGCACAGAGCATTTTTTACCTTGACAGAGTAGAAAACTGGCTTCACAATCTAGTGGGAGATGACTCCTTCCCTTTACTGTAACTCCTTTCTCACAGAAAAGACGTTGCTGGTTTTACTCTACTCTATCTGTATTTCCATGGCAGGTACTCGACTGAACTTCCAGCTCAGGTGCCCCCCCCCATCCATGCGTAAAACGTTCTTAGCAAATACTCGTCTTCCTACCAACACTGCAATATTTTATATTAATTTTCCCCACAGATCAAAACATCGTGATTTTCGACTGCAATGTCAACAAATATCTATTAAGTCTGTATTATTTGGGTTATTTGAACTATTGTTCTCATCTTGGGTGTTATTTTAATAATGTTTCAGTCAATGTAACTTCCGACTTTCTTCAGGTGTATCTTGTCGAATTTGGGAATTTTTTTGTTGAACTCGGGAATCTGCACAGCATTTCGAAAAGAACTCTTTATTTAATCCATGAGGGGGGTAGTATGTTCTTATTCCGTAAACTATGACTGTGTAGAAGTCCTAAGCAATTAGTAATTGTATTTTTAAGAGTTGCCTGCACTGAGGATTGAACCTTCAACCTCCAGAAGAGTGTAACTTACAACTAATTATCTATCAACTCATCCTATGAATTAATCATACGTTCCAATCTTAATGATTGTATTTTTGTGTGTGTCAAAATCAAAAAAAAGTAAGATGAATGTCCAATATGTATCACTAACATTTTCGATTCTTCATCGAATCATCCCCAGGTGATAAAATCAAACAAACAATAAAGCTGGAGAAAAGAAAGAATTTCAAAAAGCACCAGAGAATCGATTATGTCACTTGAGGAGGATTTGATGAAGAATCGAAAATACTAATGATACGTATGGAACATTCATTTATTTTTATGCTAACACAAATAATCCAGCAGAGAATACTACTATGCCTAACATATATTTAATATATATATATATATAATATATATATATATATATATATATATATATATATATATATATATATATATATATAAATATATATATATATATATAAATATATATATATATATATATAAATATATATATATATATAAATATATATATATATATATTTATATTTTTATATATATATATTAAATATAGTGTTTTATGGTAAACAACTGATAATCCCTGAAATAACATTAGGTCTATAGTGAATTTATGGGGGTGGATTGATTCAGCGCTTATAAGAGGTTTGGTTAACTTACTGACAAAATAATTTTCCAATGAAAAACGAAAAATAATTTTTTTTATATAGTTTTAAAGGTTAAAAACTTCCAAGACTATCTAACTATCTCTCTCTCTCTCTCTCTCTCTCTCTCTCTCTCTCTCTCTCTCTCTCTATATATATATATATATATATATATATATATATATATATATATATATGGAGAGAGAGAGAGAGAGAGAGAGAGAGAGAGAGAGAGAGAGTCTTGGAAGTTTTTAACCTTTAAAACTATAAAAAAAAATTATTTTTAGTCCTCTGCTGGAAAATTATTTTGTCAGTAAGTCAACCAACCTCCTATATATATATATATATATATATATATATATATATATATATATATATATAATCATTTCTACAATCAAACAACATCCTAGATATATATATATATATAATCATTTCTACAATCAAACAACATCCTAGATCACAAGTCATGAAAGCCATAAACTTGGAGACTCGAGTTTCGCCCTCATTTATATTTATCACTTGAACATATCCGAACTCGGGATTCGAAAACTGAGTTAGCAAGGCAATTATCCACCTGGGTCACCAGTTACAAGGCAATTATTCATCTGGGTCACCAGTTGCAAGGCAATTATCCTCCTCGATCACCATGCTACATACAAGAAAATCTATAGGTTAACACAGATCAAGTAAACCATGGCGAAGTCTTACTGCCGTGACCCAGATAGCAGGATATTCGCCTCACATGCAAATGACTTTGGTGATGAATTCTGAGCGTAGACATTTTCAACTGATGAGCTATAACCTGAATCTTGAACTTCCAGATTGTGGCTTTCCTGGTGTGTGTGAGCTACGACGTTGTTTGATTTGGGAAATAATTATATATCATCTTACATTCGAAAATCTAATATATATGTATACATGGCATAATCACATTGATATACTGGTTCTTGTTAGATCACCAAAGTTAAGCCATGATGAACTTGGCCAGTACTAAATGAGTGACCATACTAAGATGCACCCTAAGTCTTCATTAAGACATGCATAAAAGAGAAGGAAATCTCTGATGTAAAAGCTGAGGTTTACTGTCTACTCTGTCTCTGGCAATTAATTACACTGACTGAAGTTTAGCAGTTGTTCCAAAATGCGTGAATGGTCCTACACAAAACCTTCACCACTATAAGGAAATCCTCTGTGTGAATTTTTCATAAGTTAGTTTATGTATGACATCAGTGGGAGAGTCCATATATATAGTCAGACTGTTTCGCTGTATCATAGCCCATCAGTGTGGTTAGACCAACACCAAAGCCTGGAATCGATCCAACAACTACTGACTTGATAGTCAGTAGCTCTAGCTAACAGAGCACAAGACCGTTGCTGTCAGAAATGATATCTAACAATGCTTTATACAAATATTGACCGCTACTCCAACAGTACTCCATTTGTTTTTATTTGAAAAGCGTGTCAAATGTTTATTTAATAAAAACTTAAAACAATAACAGCATAAGTCGATGAGATAGTTTGCCTTAAGCATTGTGTGTAATATATATATATATATATATATATATATATATATATATATATATATGAAATGTAGTTTGCTTGAAGCATTGTATGGGATAGGTATGTAGAAGAGATTTAGAAGGCTATCACAATGCGAGGAATGGGATGTAATCAGTGTTGATGAGGAAAGACGAAAACAAGTGACAATTTACAAATCAATAAGTACATACAAATATGTCTATATATACATATATTTATTCAATTGTATGAAGTATAAATATCTTACTTGCAATGTTTGTGACAATATCCATTATATTTCAGGAAAACTTTTCCCTTTTCAAATAGTGGATGTAACGGATCTATTAAAAGCATCATTAACACCGACTACATCCCATTTCTCGGATTGTGACAGCCTTCTTAATCTCTTCTACATATATATATATATATATATATATATATATATATATATATATATATATATATATATAGAGAGAGAGAGAGAGAGAGAGAGAGAGAATATGACGAAGATAAAAAAAGGACAATATAAAAATATATACTAATGCATATAGATTTATTCGTTTATTCAAAAATCAATTAGGAATGAATGATAAGCAGAGCTCTTTATACCATGGTATTTCGAAGTCTAATGCTTCTCATCGGAAGATGTAATTATCGATAGACGTTACATCCCTAATATGTTACCTAGCATCTTCTTTCCTCTTCTGATGAGAAGCATTAGGCTTCGAAATATTGTGATATAAAGAGTTTTACCTATCCTACACCCCTAATTCATGTAGCACCCTTATTGAATAAACGAATAAATTTATATACATTATTATATATTTTTATATTGTTTTATTTTTAATTTTATTGGTATTCAATATAAGTTCCAAAGTAATTTGTTAAGCTTTGTATTATCTCGATAAGTCTTTTCTTAAAGAATTGACTTTATTTTTTTACTCTCCCATATATATATATATATATATATATATATATATATATATATATATATATATATATATATATATATATATATATATCATATAATATAATATATATATATATATCATATATATAATATAATATAATATAATATATATATATATATATGTGTGTGTGTGTGTGTGTGTATAGATACATAATATATAGTTTTGTTACGGTATTGTCAGCCTTCAAAACATACACACACACATATATAATGCACACAATGCTTCAGACAAACTACCTGACCGTTTTTGTTGTTTTCTTATGTGTTTATTAAATAAAACATTTGAAGATTTCTAGTAATAAATAAAACAAACAAAAGAAACAAAACAATTAAATAAAACATAAAATGTAATCAAAAATCAAAATAAACAGAAAAAAAAACGAAATAAAACACACGTGCATGAAATACATTTACAAGAAATTAATCGTAATTATTTTATAACATCTTCATTATTATTATCTTCAGTGATACGATTGACATTTGAATGTGAAAATGCATTCAGATAAGTCTATTTAATTATTGTCAACAGGGTCACACGGCGTTGTGTGTGATCCTGGATGATGAACATAGAAGAGATAAAAAATTTTTATTTTATAACTTTTTATTTTATAACTTTTGATTTTATAACCTTTTATTTTATAACTTTCTGCTTTATAACTTTTGATTTTATAACTTTCTATTTTATAACTTTCTTTTTTATAACTTTCTATTTTATAACTTTTTTTATTATAACTTTTTATTTTATAACTTTCTATTCTATGATTTGTTATTTTATGACTTTTTATTTTATAACTTCACCATTTTTTACTGACTTTCTGTCTCGTCCTTTTTTTCCCCCCTCCCATCATCATATCTTATTATTCATGGACAACTTTTGCAGCCGCTTCAATATAGCAACAATAAAATGAAAGAAAATTATTGTTATGATCATTCTTCCCCTCATCTTCCAAGGACCAATTTATTACATCATTACTATTTTTTTAATGTTAAACATTTTTTGTTTGAGGGGCTTATATTTCAGAAACCAAGTATTTATGTTAATATTTTTTATTATTTAATATAATCCCGAAATTAAGCTATCGAGTTTCCAAACACATTAGTCCCTCTGCTAGCTGCCTCTCTCTCTCTCTCTCTCTCTCTCTCTCTCTCTCTCTCTCTTTATTTTTGTATATTTATATATATATATATATATATATATATAATATGTATATATATCAAATATATATTCATTTATATATATATATTTATTTATATATATGTATATATCGTATATATATTTATTTTTATATGTATATAATATATATCACATATATATTTATATATAATATGTATATATAATCACACATATATATTTATATATATATAATATGTATATATCATATGTATATAATATGTATATATATCATATATATTTATATATATAATATGTATATAAATATCATATATAGATTTATATATATGATATATATATATAATATGCATATATTATATATATATATATTTATATACATATATAATATGCATATATCATATATATATTTATATACATATATAAGATGCATATATATCACATATATATAATTATATATATATATATATATATATATATATATCATATATGTATATTTATATATATATATATTTTTTTTTTTTTTTAAAGGTTCCTTCAGTCTATGACATACTATAGATACCCACCGTAGAGGTGCCTGCTCATGAAAATTTTGTGGCAGGAGGTGCACAATCTCCAATCACACCTCTCTTGAGTCGACATTGTTAAATACCAGTGACAAGTGTAGTGTGTATTCAGGACGACTTGAAACAAATGCCAAGAAAAGTGGAGAGCACATTACAGTGCCTAGAATTGTCAAATGGTTACTCATCTGGTACTTACCAGGCTCAATGTTGACAATAACTGGTGTGCCAACGCGATCTTGCCATATATATATATATATATATATATATATATATATATATATATATATATATATATATATATATATATATATATATATATATATATATATATATATATATATATATATACATACAAATATATAACAGGGAACGTGTTTAAAACCATACACACACATATATGGTCTAAATATCATTGAGCACAGACAAATATATTGCCTCTCCTGCCATGACTTGAAAAACATTACTCTTGGAATATTTACAAGAAGACCCTAATATATATATATATATATATATATATATATATATATATATATATATATATATATATATATATATATATATAATTTAAAGGAGATTAGAATAATAGTCTAAAGAGCTAAGTGTATTTTAATGTAACAGTGAAATTACTAGTTTAATTAAAATACAGGAAATGTATTATTATTTGATTTATGGGTCTAGGGGAGGTAATTGGTCTAACTTAATTTATTAAAAAAAAAAAAAAAAAATTGTAATCTATTTTTACTAATGAGTAATTTTTAATGATTTAAGGTGGTTTATATTTATTAAATTTAAACCAACGTTTATGATAACATGTCAGAAGCTCGTGTCTTGAATTTACTAGTTTAAAATTTAAAATATGAAAATATAAAAAATACAACCAAACTAGTAAATTCAAGACACGAGCTTCTGACATGTAATCATAAACGTTGGTTTAAATTTAATAAATATAAACCACCTTAAATCATTAAAAATTACTCATTAGTAAAAATAGATTACAATTTTTTTTTTTTTAAATAAATTAAGTTAGACCAATTACCTCCCCTAGACCCATAAATCAAATAATAAATAAAGTCAATAATACATGACAATTATCTCCCCTTAAAAACTTGCAAAATAAATATTCTCTCTATATATATTAACTGTAGCGTCTTTAAATCAAAATACACTGGCGGAAACAATTTACTGCACGAGCGTCACCCTTTTAAAATTCATCATTCAATAAAATAAAAAGCTATAGCAAACATCTAAATGACTACTTTAAACACAGTTCCTGATTTCAAAAAAAGAAAAACTAAAAGGTAACTATCTCTATATATTTTTAAATCAAATTTATTATGTAAATTCAAAAAATATATATTTTTTCTACTCATTTCTATCTATAATCTATATTAATTTTCTTATAAATTTTAAATCCAAACCTTTTATTTCAATTTTTTCAGATTCATCTGCCTTACTTTTAATACTAGGTTTATTTATGGTGTCTTTTAAATTCAATAAAAATCCTCCTAAATTTGCTGATGAGGAGACCGTGCTTACCAAAAAAACTATATATAATTGTTCTACATAACTTCATGTATACCACAAATAAAAAGCACGGATTTCCGAAACGATCGTACAGATAATTGACTTTGTTGTTGTTCCTTCTTATGAAACTGATTTTTAATTTAATTAAAATTTGATTTTAAAATTTAAAAATTTTTTTTAAATTTTTAAATTGAAAATCACTTTACTTATATATATATATATATATATATATATATATATATATATATATATATATATATAACTGGCAAAATAAGGGTATAGAATTGCAACTTTGCATAAAATAGGATTAAATAATAATTATTCTTTTATATTTACAGACACAAGTGTTTCATGTTTATGCAATCATCCGTGTAGGATGATAATTCCTGCTGATCGGGAGATTCGAATGCAGCCACAAAGTAACCTTTGACTCCATTTGCTAAGCCTTTTACCCTGGAGCTACCAAGCAATCACCATGAGAACGAAAGGAATTGGTAACTAAGAAACGCTCAATTCAAGCCAGACATTAGACAATCCAGAGTGTTCGAATGACGGAAGAATAAACGCTAGTTGATTGCCTTTTATTTTATACTTCCCAGGCACACACATATATATATATATATATATATATATATATATATATATATATATATATATATATATATATATATATATATATATATATATATATATATATATATATATATATATATATATATATTGGACAACGTTCAGCAGCGTAATGGTTAGGAGCCTTGACTGCCGTACAGACGGTTGGGTTTCAATCCTGGCTTGAGGTAGTGTCTTTTCTAGCCGCACTGATGAGCTGTGAAACAGCGAAACAGTACTGTATGTGGATGACTATATTATATATATATATATATATATATATATATATGTATATAACATAAGATATATATATATAATATATAAGAAAAGATGAGTATATGAAAATATGAATATCATCAAATAGACCCCATTTTTAAAGTGATGCTCAATATTCTAGACAGAGCATTAATAAATGGAGAAAAATTAAACGATGACGGGCATTATTTTTTGAACCATGAAATATTCAAAGACATGAAATATAATGGAAGCTTTTCTTTTCATCACTCTCTTTTTCTCCTCTCACCTCTTCTTGCGGCATTCATTCTTCCTCCCACCACCTAATACATTCAATGTGTAAACAGATCATCGCTCATTTTACTTTAAATTTTTACATTTTTCAATTTAACAGAAATTAGGGAAACTTTCTATGAATAAGCATCGGAAATGTCAGTTATGATAAAAGATTAGACACACTGTTTTATCATCTGAAATTCTGTTGGATAAAAATTATATTTAACTCACGTCATCCAACTAAAACACTTGTTGCCATGATGACTTACAAGACAGATGACTGTTTACAGTCTAACTCATCAATAGCGTCATTGTCTTATCATCCTTCGCCATTTCTTTTACATTTAAGTCATCCAATCAAAACACTTGTTGCCACGACGACTAACTAGACAGATAACCGTTTACAGGTTAACTAGATATTTATATTATCTTCTAACCAATTCTTGTCTCATTCGTTCATCATTTAAGATATTTAATATAAAAAGTAAATAGCCAGTATTTTTTAAAAGATAAACACATTTTCATATTTAATTCAAGTCTAAACACAGAAAGAGAAAAATTAATCAAGATGTTATAAAAGAATTACACTCAGAGAAATTTTTTTTAATTTTTTAGCGAAAATTAAAGTTACACAAAATAAAATAGAAAAAAAAGAAATACACAAATATAAATCTTTTCATTTAAAAAGAAAACAAACAATGACATAAAATAGGTTATTATGAATGAGAGCAGTTGGGGATGGTGCAACGAGTACACAAAAGATAGATAAATACATAAAAAAAAAATAAAAACAATGAGGAATCTACACTTTTCTTAAGGCATGAAATCACTTTGCCCTTGAATAGAATGGAGAGAGATTCAATGAACAAACACACAAAAAAACACTGCAGTATTACATCTTTGCACCAATTTCCACAGAACGTGTTTTGATGGACTTATATGCAATTATACCTCCTCAACAAAAAATATCACTGATCCACCCAACTAGCAACAAAGTCACACCCCTTCACCTCAGAGGTCCCTAGATGCGAAAAAATTTTTTCTACTCTAGTACTTTATTTCTTCAGACCACTTACCTTCGGAATCCCCTCCATGCACCCTGTTTTCTCCGACTGGACAAATGTACAGAAATTTAAATGCAAAGCGAGCAAACGTCTCCACACTCAGATCGCATCCCTATAAATCTGACCCCTATCACAGTAGCTCCTTACACTTCAGTTGCAATATGTCTTCTTTTAGTTGAATAAAAGATAAACAAATCGGAAACTGAAATTATTATTTTTTTTTTTTTATGAGAATGTTTGTTGTATCTTAATTTTTCTTTGTCTGTTTGTTGTATCTTAATTTTTCTTTGTCTGTTTGTTGTATCTTAATTTTTCTTTGTCTGTTTGTTGTACAGTATTTACCCAAGGCAGGTCGAACCGGCTTCCCCCAAAGGAGGAAGTGTCAAGGGAATATGAAATTCACAGACGATCTCCAGTCTTCTGTAATGTCTAATCATCTCCATTGCAAAATGTCTGTTCTCGCGTCAAATATGGGCTGCATGCTGACCATGCCGATATAAAGTGATTTTCTCTCATTGGTTTCAATGTGCCATTGTTTGAGGTCATTTTTGATCAAGTCACTCCAAATCCTTTTCAGCCTTCTCCCCCGTTCAACTGATATATGGGTATATTGGTTTTCTTATGTAAAAATAAAACAACTTGATCAATTTATGTGATTTTTGGAATATGTCACGACTACGAACATCATGCAGATTTTTCTTCAATTTTTTTTTTTTTTTTTAATATTGGGGGAATTCTGGACAAGAACCATCAATTCTTACGAAAATCAATTTCCAAAGCAAAAAGGAAGCTCAATATTCAAACCTTTAAATAATAAAAGATTGCAATCTCGCAATTTGCTCTAAAAACGAGGATATTTATCTGGTAACTGAATTTTCTTTCCAAAAAAACATATGTAAGTTTTATTTTGCTCCGAAATTGACACTAAGTCACAGTATGATATGGTCCTGGATATGAAAACTATATCCGATGGTGAGGCCCCAGCTTGCAAGCTTTGGGGAATGTGGAGCCACCCCTTAATTGCCATTGCTCCCAGGTCCATTCTGACTCGGAGTGGTAGTACCTGTTAGGGTCTAAACTATGGGTTGAATAGAGACCAAGTTGATAAAAAACAAAAAAAACAAACAAATAAATATATTCTATTAAAAATTTTTCCTTTAAAATCACTGAATTCGGCACTAAATGACCTGAAAAGGGTTGATATGCCGTAAAACAAAAACACCTAACTAACTAACTAACTAACTAACTAACAGTATGATTTAACTAATCTGTCACTTTTATATCTCTGAAGAGGTGTTTAGTAATCTTTTGCTATTCAATTCATTTTATACTGTCTCATCATTTCCATTGTAAAGTGTCTCTTCCCACATGGGCTGAATGCTGGCTATGACGATACAAAGTGGTTTTCTCTCATTTATCTTGGTTTCAATGCGCCAATGTTACAGATGATTTTTTTATCAAGTCACTCCAAATCCTCTTCAACCTTTTCATCGGTTACCCTCAACCAAGATATGTGTATATCTTATTTACCTAACTAGACCTCCATTCTACAGCAAATGGTTGCAATACAGAATTGAATCCGATTTGAGCAAATTCAGCCTCAATAACGGAGTCAAAACTAACTCATCACGATAAACACAAATCCACCACATCATAATCATGTCATTTCTCTGCATCTTCAAAAAGACTGAATGAGTGATTTGGTTGTTTTGTTTTATGGCGTATCAACCCTTTCTTGGATTATTTAATGTTGAATCCAGTAATTTGGAACAAAAAAAGCTTTTATTCTTCAAGTTCTTTATATCTTCAAATATTTATTCATGGTGTTTAGTTTGATTGTTTTGTAGAAGAAATTTTATTTTTGTTTTTGACTTTGCAGATCATGATAGGTTATCAAAGAACAAAAACAAAACAAAAAAAGACAATAACATGAATGTTTGGTGCATTTTGGGCCAGAACGCCAGTATCTTCAGACAGCCTGATCTTGTAGCATCAGATGCCTTAACAGGTATTACCACTCCGAACAAAGTGGACCTGGGAGCAATGGTAACTAAGGTGCAACTCCACATTCCTCACAACCCCAAAATGAGGTATCACTACTGGAATATCTTAGTTTCCCTTCAATAAGGCATGAAACCGCATCTCCTTGGTGCAAAGAGTGAGTTTGCATCTTCTTTAGTTAAAGGAGGTGTCACAATCATGGGTGGTAGTGGGGATAAGCTCCCTCTCCCTAAAAATTGCTGTACGTCTCAAATAGCCTTTAACAACCAAGTCCAACTCCTAGCCTTCTTGTGTAGTTTAGCTACTAAGCCTAGCGACGCTGTTTATAGTTAACTGAGAGAAGGGGCAAGGGCGATCCACTGGTGCCTTAAAACCAGCCACTTTGGGCAGGTGGGCCTCGTGAACTTTGGATCATAGCTCACCTAGGATAAAGAAAGATCCATGACCTTGCAGGATTACCTCATTAGGGAAAAAGAAAAGGGAGTAAATCCCAACAAAACATCCGGAAACAGTGTCTCTAAGGTGGCCTGAATTTATATTGCCATCACTGGCAACTCTTGTGGTACAGTCAGATCCAAGCTGTATTGCCTGTCTTTTCATTGGATTTTCTGGCTTTGCGGAGAGTGATAGACTGCTGCACAGGCAACAGCTATCCTCCCATATCACCCTGCCGAAGCTATGTAGCTCCACTGCTACACAATCATCTCCTGAGACAGACAGTTGCCAATAGCGGCATCTTCCCTGGGTAAAGATTGAGTTTGCATCTTCTTTAATTAAAGTGTGAGTTTAAATCTTGCTAGAATAAAGCATGTGTCTATGAACAGTAGGAAGATGCTGACAATCATTTTTTTGTATTCACGTACTTGTACAATATATTTTCTTTTACCTTAACCCATTATTTATGACCCTTTCCCAGGGCCACAACAAGAAGCAACCAGGTATCCGAACTTACAGCGTCACATTTAAAGGACCCACTTAAACAACATCGATCTTTGGAGGAAGTATTCAAATGAGCAAAATAAGGTTTCAGAAACACAGCAAATCGATTAAACCATGAGTTTATGTTTCGCGCTTGTGCACTAGTGGTGAGTTAGTTGACTGAGTTAGTGAAGAAGGAAGATGCACAAGAGTTGATGGAGTGGTTTTCTACCCGATTGCCAGTCCACTCCTGATCTCAGTTTTCGGTTCATTTATATAATAAATTCGTGAGACGCATCCATCTGAGTTTTCCCATTTTTCCATTAATTTAATTTTACATAGATTTCTGCATATAATCTTTGGATAATGATAACCTTTGCATGTGATTCGGAATCAATTAACAATTATTTTATTTCTGACAATCAACTGTTTTTTTTTCTTCTGGTGAGATGCTTACCTGTGTCGAGTACATTTTATTCTGTTTCTGAATTTTTTAGATGAGGATGGATTAATCGTATTATTTTGATTTATCAGACTACTGTTTTTATCTTGGTGTAACCTTCGATTTTCGTCAGGTGTATTTTATTGAACTGGAATACTTCTGTCGAACTTGGGAATCTGCATAGAATTTTGCACATAATCCTTTATTTGATCCACGAGAGTAGCATGCTTTGGCTCCATCAGTCATGATTGGATAGAAATCCTAAGTAATTCACAATTGTATTTTGAGTGTCGCCTGCACTGAGGATTGAAACCTTCAATCTCCGAAAGATTTTTTTTCTGATTTAATAAACATTTGATCTTTCTTTAAATTTTATAGTGGATATACAGACAAGATCACAGGAGCGAACGAAAGAGAAAAACATATCAAATTGATCCTTAAATACGTTGTAAACATGGAGGCACAGGGTACACGAGCAAGATAACAAAACAGATTTAAAAGTCAAACGATCACAGTTGACTTGCATGCATGGGAAAAGAGAGGGAAAAAATTAGAATCAGTCTCTTTTTTTCTCTTTGATCAAGAGACAAACTGGACATCGAGATGTGTATTCACTCGGTTTAGATTGAGCGCAGATCACAAAATTATAATAACTTTAGACAGCACTCAAGACTGATCGAATTCAAAATCCATATTCCGGAAACTGAGCTAACAAATATGCGAGCCTGTTTGACTGCGGGACTGACACTTTAATCGAGTATCCAACTTCCGGCGCTGACAGAAACAAATGTAGCCACGTCCAACAGCTGTTTACACTTCCCTTCTTCCCCAGAAGAAGAGATATATTCTCGAAACTTAAGGGAAATTCACGCACCTATCATCTTGTGCGGATACGCTTTGTTCAGAAATAAATATGTGTAATTGCAAATTAATGAAATTCCTTCATCGTTATTCCATGCACTGCATTGTCATATCATTCAAACACAGTCCTTTCACAATTTGCACAATGCTTCAAAAAAACTCCAAAATCCGATTGCAAAAAGATATCAGTTTAATTTTGTAATACAAAGTTTCAGCGATTCTTTCACGTAGCTTAACGTAAAGTGTCTATTCAGTATTTCAGTTGCCGTTGGTCTATTTGTAGAATTCTATCACTGATTCAACGTAACAAGGTCGAAGCATATTGGTACATGCAATGCCGTAAACCAATACAAAGATAAAAACATGTGTCCGCATCTGCCTTAAAAGACAAGGCAAAACCAAAACCATAAAAATAAGATGCAGTTTTTATTATTATTTATTTATGAAAGTCGCTCCAGACAAGGCATGAAGCCACTTGATGCAAGGAGCTAATCATAGTAAGGGAGGGGAAATAAGAATCACTTCAAGACAAACCAAGCCTAAAAAAAGAACCCAACACCAGCGTTCAATCTTCTGAACTCCAAACAGGCTAGTCAAAAACTAAGCTTTTCTAAACGTCCAGTAAGAAAGAAAAGAGATATAAGGCTGGCTGAAAAAAACAAACAAAAAAAAACCCCAAAGAAAAAGCCCCCAAAAAAACCCAGTCTATCCTAAATTGGCTGCTTTTATTGTGACATATTACTAGAATGTAAGACTGAATTAAAAAAAAAAAATCCATGAAGAAGCAGCAGGAGCAGCATATTGTTTTCTTCATAATTCAGTTGATGTAAAAAGCTCCCATTACATGCATTTTCTTATTTCCCATAAAAAACGATTCGTACCGTTTCAAATACTACTAATCTTACATGCAAGGCAAAACTAAGGCAAAAAAACAAAACCTTAATGACTATGCACAATTGCAAACAGATGCGTTTATATTGTGTTTCAAAACTTGCATGAGATTCGATCTTACTCGTTTCTCAACATTGACTTTTATTTTTGCGTTATTATTCCAAGCTGTTTTCTGTTGCCAATAAATATATTTTTTGTATGAATTGCTTTGCCATTGTTTTTTCTATACCCGTATGCCCTCTACGGTCTCAGCAGCAGCCAAATAGCGTAATGGTGAGAAGCGCTGACTGTCGCTTGGGCAGGCAAGTTTTAATCCTGGCTTAACATAGTTGCTGGTTTAGCCACACTGGTGAGCTGTGATACAGCGACAGTACTGTCTATGGATGACTATAAATGCTCCCTATCTTGAATTACGCATATTGGGGAACGAAATAACAAACTGCCGTTAGCATAAAAAGCAATGCTCTTTGTGTAAACAAATGGAGCTCAGGTCGCTTGGACAATGTTTATAACAATTGTAATTTCGCATACCCATCTCAGCAGCAGCAAAAGAGTGTAACGGTGATAAGTGCTGACTATTGACGTAGTTGCTGGTCTAGCCACACTGGTCAGCTGTGATACAGTGAAGCAGTACTGTATGTGGATGACTATATATATATATATATATAAAATAAGAATACAGTTAAGTTTACCAAAATGATCCAAGATGGCAAAACTAAAGTAAATTATAAATATTAAAGAATTAATATTTATAAAGTAATCTCAACCAGATGTATGATAGGACAATTCCAATATATTTTCCAATTCCAATACAATTACCAGTTCTGATTCTTCATAAATCTCTAAATGTTTAACTATAAAGTTGTTATTTTTTGCTCGGTTACCATAAAAACACATGTTAAATGTGCAGATATTCTCTCAAGCATAAAAATGCACTTGTGGATGATGATCTATCGATAGGTAGTTTAAAATCAATAGATATTTATTATCTCATTATTATTACCAACAATAGAAAATTTTGCTTTAAACAAAATCAAATGAAAAACAGACAATTAAAAGAATCGTTTTGGTACCGGAAAAGAGGCTCAAATTTTTCCGATTTTAATAGTGATTCTGATAACCGCAAAATGTTTCGATTTTCCCAATTCCCGATTCTGATTAATCGTCCCAACACTAATATATATATATATATATATATATATATATATATATATATATATATATATATATATATTATCTTATTCAATTTAGGTCAAGAAGATTACCATTAGTCGCAACAATAAATCAACTGTTTCGGTCTAAACAGAATTCATCAGGTGACAATTAAAGATTATGTCTCGACTAAGACCAGAGGCTGTTTTATGTTCCCTGATAAAGTTTTTGTAGACTGAGACAGTAGATTTATTGTTGCGACCAATACTAATTTTCTTTACCTAAATTGAATCAAATAATATCTTGTTCTTTTTATTGAACACTATTAACAACCCCGTAAAATTCAATGGTTTTTACTTTTGAATATTTTTAACCCTGAACAATATACAATATACACACACACACACACACACACACACATATATATATATATATATATATATATATATATATATATATATATATATATATATATATATATATATATATACGAATAAAATAGAACCACAACCCAACCACCCCTATACCTCCCCTTGAGTCTTAAACACATAAACTACCTGCATTATTTAAGACTATGATAGAAACCCTATATAACTTTTTATATTACACTTTATATAGTACGCTCCTCCTTTATCTGAGAATTTAATATATTTCCCCCTAACAACATCAATAATTTTATTAATTTATTTCGTTCCTGATGATTTCCTCGCTAGACGTCACATCCCCATTATGTTACCTAGCACCTTCTCTACTCTTCTGATGAGAAGCATTAGGCTTCGAAATACCTTGGTATGAAGAGTTCTCTTTATCCCCTAACTAAATGTATGTATACCCTTATTAAATAAATGACTCATTCTATATTCACCAATATATAGTTCTTGTGACGTCATTTTCCATTCTTATTGTTTCCTATATAAGCTCCATTGAAATTTGTTGAGATTTATATTATCCTGATAAGTCTACTCTTATAGAATTAAACTCACTGTCTTCTTCTAACTATTCAAGTTATATATATATATATATATATATATATATATATATATATATATATATATATATAAAGGAGTCACCGCTTATCAAGGACTGAAGACCACTCGAGGATAGGGTTAATTAGTGCCAGGTAGACGGGGAGACATCACCGTAATGATTGGTAGTAGTGAAAATTGGGTAGAATTCAGTTATTTAAGAGGGTGACTCAAATTTGATTATATGTGATTTGAAAACAACCATGTTATAGTCAGCTGAGAAGCAGATCTGCAGCATTGTGTTACACAGGCGGGCATGTCTAGGAGAGAAACTTTGCTCATGGAATTTTCGTTAGGCTTTAGGCACAGATAGAGAGTAAGAGGAATTATTGACATTGGTTGTAGGTAGACGAGTGTTTGATGTGAATGTTTCACAGGAAGGGGGACTCTATAGATTGCAGCTCAGTCGAGCACCTGCCATGAAAATAAAGATACAACAGCGATAGACTTGCAACATCTCTTCTCCGATAAGGACACTGTAAGGAAGAGAAAAGGATATTACCCACTAGATTTCGGAGACAGTTTTTCACACTGTCAATACAAGAAAAGGTGCTCCATGCAGCTTCTCCCCAAATGTGACAACGGTACTCCATCTTAGGATGAACTTGGCTCTTATAGATATAGAGGATTGCGTCTGGAGCGAGATACTTTCTGGAGCGGTATTAAAAACAAAAACAAGAATGATCTCTGTAATAAACTATGCCTACAATCGTGATGGCAAAAAACGTAGATCTTATGGGTTCCATAAATGTCAATACAGAACGAGTTGCTCTGAGCAGCTCCTCCCCAAATGTGGAAACAGTACCTCATCTTAGGGTGTATTTGGTTCTTATAGAGATATAGGGTCTGGAGTCAGATACCTTCTGGAGTGGTATTAAAAACAAAATCAAGAATGATCTCTGTAATAAACTATGCTTACAATCGTGATAACAAAAAACGTAGATCTTATGGTTTCCAACCAAGGTTTCTAACAACTGATCAGGTTCTATCGTGATAAAAAAGCGGGAGAAAACGATGGAAGCATTGAAGGACTAAAACACTTAACTTTTCCTCAATTTTAACGTAAATTAGAAGCTCTTTGGTCATTGTAAATTCAAATTCCTTGTTTGTAAATCAGATTAAAAGAAAGATGAACAGAAAGAGAAAACTGCAGAGAAAATGATAATATCAGTCGTTATATTAGTAGTCATTTTATGTTCAACAATTTTGGATGGTTACCACAGCAACTGGTTATGTGTGTATATTTGTTAGTGTGTAAATGACGGATGTCCTTTAATTATTTGGATTTCAATTTCCTGGCTTGTAGATTGAAAAGAGGAAGGGTATTTTTAAATGCTTTGCAAAAAAATTATTTTAACATGGCACTAAACCATGGAATGTAAAAGAAAGCGACCAAGTACGGAGTTATGTTAAACTAGCTGTTCGCTTCCAGGCTTTGCCCGGGAATAATTTTATTTGTAATTTTGTTTTATTTTCTTTCGTTTCTCAGATTTTTTTTGTTTTTATTTTTTAGAAAATTCAAAGAAAGAAATTTGAAAGAATTACTTTTTGTATAGTAGACCTATGTATCAGAGTATGTTTACGGTTGTAAGGATAACAACTAGGGGATCTTATAGGTTCCAGCTAAGGTGGCTAATGACTGGAAAGCTGGTAAAACGATGGCAGCATAGAACGATCAAAACACACAAAACATATGATTCTAAACTGAATGTTTCTCCAAGATTATAATTGAAGAATAAATATAATCCATAGGAAGGCAGGTATGATTAGACATTTTGAAAATAGGAGGGCGCACGGCAGGGTAATTTGGTAAAAAAAAAAATTGATTTTGGTGTTGATTGGGGACATATCACTGCACAAGTTTCAAGTTAAAAAAACATTATACCTTCATCTTCTGATCTTGGTACAACTGTAAGAAAAGTTTGTTTTTTTAGGACAAAGGAAACATTAATATTATGTTGATCACAGTCATTTTTTTGTGTGCATGTCGATAAGCCAACGTAATGAAAACAAATGTAGAGATAATTAATTTTACAATCAGTTTTTGCAATTTAAAAATTATACAGGACGGTAGAAAATTAATTTCTATTCCGTTGTCTATAAATTATCTTTTATAATTTCTTAACTGTTAACTATTCTACCCTTTTACCTAAATTATTATTATTATTATTATTATTATTGTTATTATTATTATTATTATTATTATTATTATTATTATTATTATTATTTGTAGATTGAATAAGTCAAAGTTAAAATATAATTTGTCGAATAATCTAAAAATAAAATGGCACAGTTTTATCATTGTGATATTGGCAGATTATTAATAAACAAATTGTTATTTATTGTAACATTTATAATTAAGGTCAATAAGAAGCGTAATGTAGTGATTATCTCCCCTTATTATAAGTTCTCTTAACTATATCTCAAGATATCAGAGGAGATATCACTTGATGGCAACCAACCAACATCATAAAAACTATACCTTCACACAAAAATATAAACAATATAAATAATTGAACACCATATGTAAATTTAAACTCGTTTATCCTGAAATCACATTTGACTTCACTCAAACACGATTACTCACCAAATATAACCAAAAATACATATTATCAAAATTATTTTTTGCCATAAAAATGTAAAGAAACCATTTGTATTTACTTCTTATAAAAAGTACATATATTACTGCATATAATATATATATATATATATATATATATATATATATATATATATATATATATAAGTTTTGGCTAGGATCTCCTTGAAAGTATTACTTCTAGTAATATCTATCAGGATTTTTCATCTGAATTCTATCAGTGTCTTATCTCGCTTATATATATATATATATATATATATATATATATATATATATATATATATATTTACTTCAAGTGCTCAATACGTGAAGCAGCTAAAAACGCCAAATATGGTGTCTTTAACTGCCCCTCCCCTATTTTTTCTGATGATGAGACTTTGTTTTTAAAGGACATAACATTTGTCAAATTATTGTCAATATTTATTGTCAATTTAAATAAAATGAACATCGTTTCTGAAACGATCGTACAATCTTGTTGATTTTGTTTGTTTTCCTTTTGAAACTGATTTTTAATTCAAAATTATAAGTCGTTTTACTGAATATTAAAATAGCTCTAGGATATCTATACCTATTGAGCTTATTATATATCTACAGTTCAATGAGCACTGTTTTCTTTTAATAGTATTACTATTACATTAAAATAAACTCTGCTCTTCAGACTCCAGGTCTAATTGCCTCTAATATATATATATATATATATATATATATATATATATATATATATATATATATATATATCTTACTTTTATAAAATACTTTCAAAATGAGTTATTAACCACTAAATATTATGTATAATTTGGGCTACTGTTCTCACTTTGAATGTTATTTTCACATCTCCTCGGCAGATGTAACCTCCGACCTTCTTCAGGTGTATATTGTCGAGTTTAAGTCTCTTTCTGTTTAACTTAGGAATTTGTTCAGAAATTGGAATGGAAACCTATATTTAATCCATGATGGAAGCATGCCCTCGTTCCATCCACCATGATCAGGTAAAAGTCTTAATTCGCAAGTGTATTCCTTGAATTATTCGCCCTTGTGTGCCAGTAGCGTAATGGATAAAGTACTAAGTTATGTTCAGTCCTAAGTGAGACCCATCTGGTGGTGGTTGATGTGGGATGATGCAAAGAATACAAGTGAGAATTATTTAAGACTGTTACGTGATCATGGTTAACAGAATGGGGCCATGTTACCCCCATGGAATAAATAAAGGGTTCTGTTTGAAATTCCCCAAGTTCAACAGAAAGATTCAAACAGGATACATGCCTAGGTTGAATGAATCAGTCCAGCCTAAGTATTCACTAAACGTGGAAGATTTTGTGTAGCTTAATTACCACATACATTTTCATAAATTACTACCTACTCATGTATTGAGCAGTTGAAGTAAATACTGAAAATTGATACATAAAATATTATCTCCCCTTATAACATTTTGGTGTAACTATATATATATATATATATATATATATATATATATATATATATATATATATATATATATATATATATATATATATATAGTGTGTGTGTCAGGATATGCTGAAAAGAAATTAATAAAGTGTTCGATCATAAAAATGTGAGGGCTAAAACATAAATTATTTAAAACATTTTGTTATATTTGAAAAAAGGCCGTGAGTTGATGATAATTTGAATAAACTTTAATGGCCTTTTTTCAACGGTAAAAGGTCAATCCATATCAATAAAACCACGGTACGTCTCCAAATATGTAACCCATAGGTTTTAAATAATGTATATATATATATATATATATATATATATATATATATATATATATATATATATATATATATAAGATTTGTTGTTGGCGTTTTTTTTTTCGCGATATTAACGACTTCGAAACACTGTTATTTTTTAATTTTTTTTCGTTACCTTAGTGTTTTTAAGAGCTATAAGCTCTTTTTGTTATTCAATACAACTTATTTTTTATGAGACGTATTTATTCATTTATTTTATTATTAAATGTTATTTTATGTGCATATACATACATACATACATACAAATTAATTTTGTGGATATATATATATAAATTAATGTGATTGCATTTTTTTTTATATGTGTATATGTACATACATATGTGTGTGTGTGTGTGTGCGTGTGTGTAAAAATGTGAATTAATTTGGTTGTATTTGTTTTGGTATATATATATATATATATATATATATATATATATATATATATATATATATATTTAAATATTTTTTGCGGGGTACAAAATTTTATTATGGCTATGTAAAGACTAAATTTAAACTTGTTCGAAAACATTATTTATTTTAGATTGTGAAATTAAAAAATAAAATGAATGTGTCAGCTGACCAGTTTCGAAGCTCGCTCAACAGACCTAAAATCGAGCTTAATTATGTTTAAAAAAAAAAATATATATATATATAAAAATAATAAATATTATATATTAGGTTGGTACAAAAATAATGTCGACATTATTTTTGCACCAACCTAATATATATCTGATATACCAAAACAATACAATCAAATATATTCACACTTTAATATTTCAATATTCCATATTTATTGTTAGAAGACTTAATCAGAAATTAGTTATAACGTTTTTCGTTGGTTTCTTTAAATCTACACTTGAGAACATAGACAAATTAAAGGAAAGGGAGACAAAATGTTAAAAATAGCATAACAACATTCATGAATTAAAAAGAAAATGAAGGCAAGTTTGGTTTTGAAGAGTAAATCACTCCAGAATTGAGTACACAATGTTTATAATTGGTTATGTATCTTGAAAGGAGAATTATTTACCTCGGTCGTTGTTTGGATCGAAAGATACTGGGTCGATAATACTGAGGAGAATCAGAAGGTCTTCATCATCCAGCAGACCCATCACCAACAAGTTGTCGCAGACTTTCAGCAGAGGTCTACAAAAGAAGAATAACCACAGAATAAATAAATAGTTACAAAGCTAAGCTAAGCTAGGTGGTCGACTATAATCGACAGTGACCCAAGGGCTTCTTTTTCATTAGTTGTTAGACCAAGATGTAGGGGAGGACACCATTCCATTCCCAGGCTTACTCCAACTGCTCATGATCCCCACCTTTTAATGTTGAGCGTTTAACAATAGGGCATCAAGTATCGTTTTTTAAGTTTTTAGTGTGACTCGACTGAGGATTGAACCCTTGTCTCCTGACCCATCAGTAAACACTCTTACTGTTATGCCAAATGGGCCGGTAAAGAAACAATTATTGCATCATTTTTTTTTTTAGTTACGTTCACCCCTAACAAGGCATATCGAGGCTACTTCTTAGGCGCATGCTTAGGAAAGATTAATAAAATGTTTGTTTACGTTACATTTAAACCTGAATATCAGTACAGTCTGGGAAGCAGGTAGCAGGAAGGGAATTCCAAAGTCTCATTGTTCGAAGGCAGAAACTGTTAGAGTAGAAAGATTTCTAGCATTTAGGGACCTCAACATTAAAGAGTTAAGATTTTGTTGCTAAGTGGGTTTGTCGGGGATATGTATGTCGAGGGGGCACAAGTCCGACGAGTTCATCAGATTATATATCATAGCAATTATATATTATAGCAATTATATATCATAGCAATTATATATCATAGCAATATAAAATATAAATAAAATATGACAAATTAAAATAATCGAATTTGGGGTATTAGTTTCTCAAATAGTCCAATTTTTTATATGGATTATAAAATAGTCCAGTTGGGGGTGGGGGAAGGTTAAAATCGTCTAATTTTGAGGGGTGTATTTTTTTTAAATAGTCGATATTTTCATGTGAATTCCAAAAATAGCCCAATATTAGCTAATAGATTCTAAAATAGTCCACCTTTAGAAGATAGATTCTCACATATCCCAATTGTTTAATGCTACAATAGTCCTAATTTGAGGAGTAATTTATAAGATAGTATAGTATTGGGGAGTAAATTCCAAAACAGTACAATCTTAGGAAGTGGATTCTCGGATGAATAAAATTTGGAAAATGAATAATTAAATAATCCAATGTACAGCGAGTATTGGAATAATTTAATTCATTTTGATCCAATCTGGATCAAAATACATTGGATTATTGATCCAATTTTATGGTATGTGTACTCAAATAATCCAATTTTAAGTAAAGAGAAATTCAATCAAATTTTAGGGAGTAAATACTAAAAAACGCAATTTTGCAAAGGGGATACAAGTCAGTTTTGGTGTGTAAATACTAGTGATGGGACGATTCCAATATTTTTCCTGATTCCAATACAATTACTGATTCAATTCTAAATTCCCGATTCCAATGCAATTATCGATTCCGATTCTATATAATATCTAAACATTTAGCCATAGAGTTGTTATTTTTCCCAAATTATCATAAAAACACATGTTAAATGTGTTGATATTTTCCTACACGTAAAAAAACAAACTTACGGGAAGGGGTGATTCATTGGTCTTAGTTTTACTGGTTTGTTTAACATCAATAAATATTTACTATTTTATGACCAGCAATTATAGATTTTGCTTTAAACAGAATCAAATAAGCAAATGATTTAAAGAATAGTTTTGGCATCGGAAAATAGGCACAAATTTTTCCGATTCTAGTACTGATTCTGATATTCCCAAATGTTCTGATATTTCCGATTCTAATTGATTGTCCCAGCATTAGTAAATACTCAAATAATCCAATCTTGGAAAGTGGATACTAAATCCAATAATAGGGAATAAATAATCAAACAATGTAATTCAATTTTAAAGAGTATTATTATTCAATCAAATTTTGGGAACTGGATATCGTGTAAATGTTTGGAAAGAATAACGAGAAGACTTGGAAAGAGTGACATGAATAATATATTAGACAGAAATGCAGACAAGTATGTTAGTTGAGTGAGGACTCCACTCAACTGAAGAATGAAGTAATGTTACGACTCTCTCTCTCTCTCTCTCTCTCTCTCTCTCTCTCTGAGTCTTGGGTTTAGACTGCTGAAAAGAAGAACCTGATCACCGGAAGTAATGTCAGGAATAGTCCATTGTCAGAATCTGTAGAGATACCACCCCAATAGATACTCAATCCAATTTGAGAGAGTGAGTACTCAATCTAATTTTGGGAAGTGGATAAAATCCGATTTTAGATGAGTACTCAAATAATGCAATTTTTGAGAGTATGTACTCAAATAATGCAATTTTTGAGAGTATGTACTCAAATAATGCAATTTTTGAGAGTATGTACTCAAATAATGCAATTTTTGAGAGTATGTACTCAAATAATGCAATTTTTGAGAGTATGTACTCAAATAATGCAATTTTTGAGAGTATGTACTCAAATAATGCAATTTTTGAGAGTATGTACTCAAATAATGCAATTTTTGAGAGTATGTACTCAAATAATGCAATTTTTGAGAGTATGTACTCAAATAATGCAATTTTTGAGAGTATGTACTCAAATAATGCAATTTTTGAGAGTAAGTACTCAAACAATCCAATTGTAGAGCATGGGAACTATTAATAGCTTTTTGATATTTCTTTAATATAATGTTTTTATTTAAAATGCATGATTTTAAAGTTTATAGCTTTAATGAAAAAAAATTATAAAATGTCGTTGAAGAAATTAAATGTTACTCACACAAAAAGGTTTTCATTGCTGCCACCGATTGGATCTCGGATATGTGCTGCTCCTTTCACAACGGCTTCGTTCAATGAGTAGATGACATATTTTTTCAGTTTGTCCATCGGGTAAAATGGACACAGAGATTCTATGGGTATAGTTTTGGCCCTACAAAGACATAAATATTAGAAACAAGTGAGAATAGTTGCAACTGAAATTGAAATAACAAAAACAACGTTAAGAAATTAAAATTAAAGATTAAATTAATTAAAATTTACAAAATTTAAAAAAAAATTATAGGAAAAACAAAAATTGTACACCCTTAAAATTTCGACGATGGAAGGGAGATAATCTCCTATCGACCTTTATTAGAGTTACCTCCCCTTTGCTGACCAATTTTTTTCACACATACGAAACTACAGCCATAAAACAGAGACTAACTCAAAAAATACAGAAATATCTACAGAGCCAAACAACAACCAACATGCCTGAAGATGGTTGAAGGCCAAATCAACCGAAACATTGCAAAAATAACACTCAATATGAGAACAATAGTCCGATCAATATAAGTAATGTTTAAAAAAATAAGTTTGCAATTATCGAGGTCAAAAGCTTCTCAAGGATAATAGCTAATGAGATTAATACATTGTTAGTTAAATGATGGAGAATATTATGAGAGGGCTGAAAATGAAAAAGTAAGCAAAGTGGTCGACTATTATTGAGGGCGATCTGAAGGCTCCCTTTTCATTAACTATTATACTTTATTTTTACTAAGAAAATCAAATTTTATGATGAAATGAGAACAGAGTGTCTCACTCTGCCACCTTGAATAAACCAAGGGAGATAACTTAATTCGAAGTTCCAAGATATTTTTTGTTTGTTTTAAGCCATGTAATCACTACAATGTACCATTAAGTGCTTAAAATCGTAAAAAATGATTTTCTATGTATATGAACAAAAAACTACTTGACAAATTTATGTGACTTTTGGAATATGTTTTATTTTTCATTCTGTGACGTGTACGTACATCATAAAGATTTTTCTGTTTTTTTCTTCTTTAAATTAGGCTGAATTTTGGACAAGTACCAAATTTCCATTGCTTTTCCTTCGATTATGTGACAATTATTTACTAATTATAGAGAGTCAAAAATGAAGTCTTGATGATTGAAATTATTGCTTAGAGACAGACGCCATAAAAAAGATCGATGGGGCTTTTTGCTTTTTCGTCCATGTTTAATTTTGATTCATAAAATTTGAAATTATGTCTCAAATATTTTGCGTCCCATAAAAAAAATAAAAAAAATTAGCACAGACCATGTAACACTGGTCAGCGACAACTCCCTTAAATAGTGTCTAAGAATTCAACGGACAGAACGAGAATAGAGAGCACCATTCCAACTTACCTGTCTTCAATTTGTTTTTCTGTGACGTAAAGACAAGGGCGGATTGAAACACTTTCTTCCATTTTGGGGATTGCATATTTAATTTTAAAGGTAGTGGAATCAGGGCTTGGTTTACGGTAAAGGCATAAGTTTTTAGTTTTATCATCCCGGGGAATAATGTATTCATTCTGCGTCATCATTCTGTAAGAAACAAACAAAAATATATAAGCATATAAAAGAAGCAGATGGCAACTGATTTTTTTTACCAAGTTAATCTAACATAAAACATTTGTCTTGTCAGGTTTTAATAGTTGAACATAAATAGCATTTAAACTGACATATCAAACTTTGATTCTGACTAGCCCATTCTTATTTGTTATTATTGTACCGTGTTATTGCACTATAATAACCTAACATAAAAGTTAGCTTGTGAGATTTTAATAGTTGGACACAAATAGCATTTAAGCTGACATATCAAACTTTGATTCTGATCAGCCAATTTTCTTTATTGATTGTTGTAATTACCATGTTATTGGCAATTTTGTAATGTATTTCATTACAGCTAATTTGCAAAAAAATATTTAGTCCTGCCCAGACAACTAGTAAAACGGAAACGCTTTTTTTTATTATGACGAAAACTCAAAATCATAAAGGGGAATAACTCATACGTTTATTAAAGAATATAAAAAAGATTTATCCCTTTTACAATGAGAATTTTATTTATTTTTCTGTGTAAGTATAAAAAATATGCAAATGATTTAACTCTAAATGATACACTCCTAAACTAATTCATCGATCATTATGAATTTTGGAGCACAGTTGTTAGGCAAAAGAAGTCTAAATATGGGCTATATTTAATTTAATTTAGTTTTATGCAAATGGAATAAACTAAGGATGGAAGCCCTTGTAAAAATTTAGATACCATTTGTCGCTACACGAGGGAGAGAGCGCCAGAAAAAAATGTATATATATATATATATTTGTTTTCACATGTGACGGCACGGTCCTTAACATATTCGTCCACGCAATTCTGAATACCACCGCCGAATCGACATGCACGCCACGAACAAATACCCTTTAAATCGACACACGCGTTCCCAAGCAGAACCGAACAATGTCGCCGAATCAACACGCCACAATACGAAAATGCAATAACGCGAGACACGTTATTAAAGAAGTGCATTTCAAAACCCGCAAACACTTATCGGCTTTTTCTTTTCATAGCCGTTAGGCGAAACCAAATCGTCACTTTGGAGTAAGATGGGTGTAGTTCATTCGTGGACTTGATTTGTAATCGAAAGGTCTCGGGTTCGCTTTGCACTGCCACTGCAGGTAGGCCCGACTCATACGCTTGTGCGCTTTCGCGCATGCTCGACACACCATTAAAATAACTGCTATGCATTAAATATTAAATTGCTTTTAATAGCAATACATAGTTAAAACAAAATAAAAGGTTTTGAAATATGACGTAAATTATAAATCTATGACGTCATACCAAAGCTATAATCACTTTGCTATAGTAATGTTTTAAGCTTTATTTATATAAAAATCCAAATAGCTCAGTTGGTAGAACGTCCAGTCATAACATCCGCAATTATTTGTTGGGTATTTATTATTTAGTATTATTGCAGTAATCTTTTTTTTTTTTTTTTTTTTTTTTTTTTTTACTAGAGACTTATCAAGGCCCAAAGGCCACTCTATGATAAGGGTTTAATATTAGGTAGATGGAGAGATAACAATGTACTAGTGAAATAAAAATAAAAATTAAAATCTAAAAAGAAAAATATACTTCAATTTTTTGAACAAAGAAGCATAATTAAATTTAATAAGCATTTTTTATGCATGTAAATTAATTTAGTTTTTTGGTTATTACTTATTTATTTATTTATTTATAAATCTTGGGAAATTTTCTACTTTCTTGGGATTTCTCATGGTCAATTCTTTGGAAATAATAATAAAAAAAAATGTCACTGGGATCCCTGGATCAATGATTGGAGCTTAGTCAAGCACCTACCATTGGCCTTTTGGTCAAGATCAAAGTGTAGTATCTGTTCCGGCAGATGCTGCAAGCTATGACTAGCTATGACTAGCAAAGACCAGATGTGGGGGCAGCCCACATGCCTGACCTTTAACCAGCTCCCATTTCCCACCTCTCGGGAGCTGGTCCCCTTTTTTCCCTTCCCCTCCCTTCACTCCCCACATTAAAAATCGGTCTTGTGCCTAATTTGCTCGGTGGGGGAGCAAATAAATAACATCTGTTCTTCAGATGCTGCACTTCCATTTCTTGTTCTCTTTCGGTGGAGGAGAAATCCTTCACGACTGAGACAATTTTTATTTTTGTACCTTTTCTCCACGTTAAAAAACGACCCTGGTGTCTAACTCTGCCCCGTGGGGAGGCATAGTAAATAGGTACCATAAAAGTAACAACAGAGCAGAGATAGACTCGCAACGTCTTTTCCGTGAGAAAGAAATGAGTAGGGTGACTATCGGAAAAACTGTCTCTGACAGAAAAACCTCTGTACGAGGTAGATATTATGTATCAATAAATAAAAATTCCCTAAATTTCAATTGCTTTGGAGTATTTTGCAGATTTGTAAAGTCAAATATTTCAGATTTACATTAATTTAATTTTTCATATTCATTAGACACCAAACAAGCAAGATTTCCTGAATTTCAATTTCATCTTAAGATTCCTCAAGTCAGTTTTAGACATTTTTAGAATGAAAATAATGTAATGAATTTTGATAAAAATTTGAAGAAGTATTCTAGACATGGGGTTTAGTAGTATTATATATCGCTTTTAATCTTTGTAAAGGTATACAAGTGATGCCAAACTATATTCTTCTTATGTATATATATATATATATATATATATATATATATATATATATATATATATATATATATATATATATATATATATATATAACATATATAATAGTAGATGTATGTATGTATGTGCATGTGTCTGTGTGTTTATGTGTAAATATGTAAATATCTATTATAAGTAAATATAAGTAAATATTTCGAGCAACTCTTAAACTACTGATCACATAACACTAAAATTAACAGGAAACAGCAATCATACATCAAGTATGGTTTATAATGAGTAAAGTCTTTGTTTGGATGGATGAATAGCGCGTACAGAAATATATCGACAAATTGATACGCAAAATGTTCATTTTAACTTGCCAATATATTGCAAATTCAATCATAGTTTGAATGATTTACTTTTAAATCTTTCTTATCTATTTCGTGATAGCTCAAATGGTAGAGAACGCAGCTAGAGCACTAAATGTTTTGTGTTTCGATTCTAGCTGATGGCACCCAAGTCTTTTTTCCAACTGTTGAAATCAATACTATATATTAGGTACAATAGAGAATTGGCTCTGTAATAATAACTACCAAATGTGCATGAATAAAAATATATTTAAGCATATTTAGTGACCAGTTGCTGCCATGCTACTATATATATATATATATATATATATATATATATATATATATATATATGTATATATATATATATATATATATATATAGTTGAGATGGTAATTAATAAAAACTGAAGAAAGTGCTCAATACTTTTATAGAGCAAATATGCGTTTTATTTTTTATTACCGTATCTTTCTGTTAAGTTACATTATTGTTTCGGCTACACGGCCGTTTTTTACATATAGCGAACATTTCTGTAAAAGTCTGAGGACGCTACAGACGGCCAAAAAATCGGCCGTGTAGCCGAAACAATAATGTAACTTAACAGAAAGATACGGCAATAAAAAAATAAAACGTGTGTGTGTGTATATATATATATATATATATATATATATATATATATATATATATATATATATATATATATTATATATATATATATATATATATATATATATATATAAAAGAGAGAGAAAGACGGGGTGAAAAGTGGCATGGAAAGAAAATGGACAGAGAGAACGAGGGAATTAAGAAAAAGAGAAAGAAAAGAGAAAGATGAGAGGGAGAAATGGTGGGATATTGTTGTGTGTATGTATAAGGAATCTTTGGTTGATACATCGTACAGAGTTTTTCTTTTTTTGATTGGTTAATACAGAAAAAATATCTTCCAAAATAAAGATCCAAAATCAAGGGAGATAATTAGTTGTTACTTGAAAAAGCATATTAAAAAGGAAGCAGCCATTACTCACCTGGCCTTTGCATGATAATCCATGTGCATTGCAATCAGCAAATCATGGAAGCCATGTCGAAGAGGTCCTGACATATCTGAAAAGTCATTAGAAAGTATGACATCATTATTGGTGCTTGGAAATTACATCCTGTATTACATAATTTGTATATTATATTACATAATTTGTATATTATATTACATAATTTGTATATTATATTACATAATTTGTATATTATATCACATAATTTGTATATTATATTACATAATTTGTATATTATTAAAACGTTGGATCTTTCTTTCTTGTCTGTTGCTTTTTTTCCATTCGTCATTATTTTGTAACGCCATTTATTGAGAAGTAGAGGATATAAGAGATGTTAATCTTTGCACATAGCATCATTCTATGTTATTGTTGTGGATATCCCTTTGAAAAGTCAAATCCCTCGTCGCTAAGTTGTTGTGGCCCTGGAAAGGTCACTAAGCAAAACACGGGCACAAAGATGAGCTAGAAAAGGCAAAATATAGTGAAACAAAAAACATCATATACAAGGAGTAGCCATTATAGTAAGTACCACCAAGATGGCGGGCTACGAAAGTACACTGATCATCCTGAGAGCCGTAACTCTCAGCTAATTATACAGTTCGAGTTCATATCTTGTACATGGTTGAGTCCCTACAACAGATATATAATCTGTATATCATTAAAACTGGTTCTTTCTTGCTTGTTTCTTTCCATGCACATTGGATGACGTCATCATGACGTCATCATTTCTGATGGGCTTAACCTTTACTTCTGACCTGAAATGGAATACGTATATCAAATCCATTGCCAAGGTCGCTGAAAAAATGATGGGATCCTTCTACTGTTCAAGTAGATATTTCACTCCTGGTGCAATTCTCTATCTACATAAAAGCTAGGTACGGCCAACAACGGAGTACTGTTGCCACATCTGGGTAGGAGCTGCAAGAAGCAGCTTATCCTGCCTTGACAGAGTTCAAAATAGACTTCATAATCTAGTGGAGTATGCTTTTTCTCTTCCCTGCAACCTCTTCCTCACAAAGGTCCTGGATATGACCTTAAACTATATCCGATGGTGAGGCCCCAGCTTGCAGGCCTTAGGGAGTATGGAGCCACCCTTTAATTGCCATTGCTCCCAGGTTCACTCTGACCCGGAGTGGTAGCACCTGTTAGGGTCCCAACTATGGGTTAAATAGAATACGACTTAAAAAACAAATATACTATATTAAAAAATCGTTCTTCAAAATCACCAGATTCGGCATTAAATAACCTGAAAAGGGTTGATATGCCGTAAAACAAAACAACCAACCAATCTTCCTCACAGAAGAGATGTTGCGAGTCTGTCTCTGCTTTATCGTTATTTTCATAGCAAGTGCTCTTCTGAGCTCCAATCTATGGTCCCCCCTCGCTAAAATTACACGAGAAACACTCGTCTAGTTGAAAACACTATCAATAATTTCCCCCACTCTTTAGCTGTGCCTAAACCTAAACGTAGATTCCATGAACAAAGTTTCTTTCTTAGAACTGCACACCTGCGGAACTCTCTTCCGTTTGCCTGCTTTCCGGCTGACTATAATATGGTTATCTTCAAGTTCAACATAAAAAAGTTCTTGATGAGCCGTTCTTAAGTAGTCCAATTTACTAAATTCCCGATGACAATTACTATAATATTGTCACATTGACCACTGTACACTTATTAACCCATATCCTCGAGTGGACTTTGGCTTTGATAAGTGGTGACTCCTTTGTAAAAAAAAAGAAAAAGAATGCTGGAGACGTGGTTACACAACATCAAAGCCAATGTCATAAAAAAATCAACTCATCCGCCAAGGGAGGTTGGAACAATGTCTACCATATCCAGGTTTAAAGTCGTCTTGGACAAATATTCAGATGCATTATCTTGTAAATGTCTGATTGTACTTTGCTATTCCTTGGCCAATAATTGGATTAATTGATTAAAACACAGAATTGGATGATGCTATTAAACTATCCAATCATCATCATCATGGTATTTACATTTTAATGCAGTGTTTTGATTCCAGAGTGAAAGATGGCGGAGATTTTTAACCCTACCATAACCTTTCAACAGTCTTTTTTCAGAGTTTGCTATATTTTACAAATTTGCAACTGAAATTAATTATTAAATGCTTGTGGTGGTGACTCATCGAAACGTGATACCTTTATATCTCCGTTGTGTTCTTCTTTATGGCATTTTTTTCCTAATCGCAGAGTATGGTGGGTTAGGAAGCTGAAATGGCTTCGTTTTAGCAACGTATGCTCAGGTTGAATTAGAGTTGGAAATCGTCTTGGACAAACATTCAGATGAAATATCAGTGCTTATTCAGATTGACACTTATGACGTCATTTGAAATTAAAGAAAATCCAGAAATGTCTGCATGATATCACGCAACGAAGATGAAAAATTCTAAAAAATCACGTAATTTGATCAAGTAGTTTTATTTTTATTCAAGAAAATCAAATTTTACTCTGTTTCGATGAAGATGAAAAAAAGGCGTCCAACAAATCGGTGGACAAGGACAGATAATGCACGTAGAAACTGTCAAAGCAAACACTGATCACCTCCCCTTATTATGTTCTCTCGTAAAACATGGCATCATCTGTCATATACCGGTAAAAAAAACAAAAAAAAAAACGGCAAATTTGTTTTTCGGAAAAGATAAAAAGGACTTGATCAATTTTTGTGATTTTTGGAATATAAAACCTTCATTGCGTGACAAGTAGGTAGATTTGTAGATTTGTCTATTCTTAGATATAAACACCCAACCAATCAGATGATCTTGTTCATAATAGAATTGATTTCTACTAATTTTTATATAAATGGAATCCTCCCCCCCCCTCTCGTTACTCGTTACTGATCTTGGTTAGTGAAGGAGAAAATTATTATCGATTTTCTATTTTGCTATATCTCTTCTCTGTTTGTATAAGATATCCAATTGCAGAATTAATCAACTAGAAATACCAAAACCGAACAAACACTATCTGAACTCTATTCCAAATAAAACACTTAACCTGAGTCGATATCTAGAGAAAGTATCGTATGATAGTTGACATTGTTTTAACAGCGGGCGTATGCTCCGGTTGAATTAGAGATGAAAGTCGTCGTGGACAAATATTCTTTCAGTCTAATTGAACGATTTATTGTACGTTGTTAGTCAGAAATAGTGGAGGGTATTATTAAACTCTAGTTATCATCATTGAAATGTTATAACATATGTTATAAAATATTATATATTAAATATTATTATATTATTATATGTTATTAAACTCTAGTTATCATCATTGAAATGTTATAATATATGTTATTAAATATTATATATAAAATATTATTATATTAATATATGTTATTAAACTCTAGTTATCATCATTGAAATGTTATAATATATGTTATTAAATATTATATATTAAATATTATTATATTAATATATGTTATTAAACTCTAGTTATCATCATTGAAATGTTATAATATATGTTATAAAATATTATATATAAAATATTATTATATTATTATATGTTATTAAACTCTAGTTATCATCATTGAAATGTTATAATATATGTTATTAAATATTATATATTAAATATTATTATATTAATATATGTTATTAAACTCTAGTTATCATCATTGAAATGTTATAATATATGTTATTAATATTATTATATTGGGGATATCTTCATAATATTATAATATATGTTATTAAATATTATATATTAAATATTGTTATTTTAATATATGTTATTAAACGCTAGTTATCATCATTGAAATGTGAAAATTAATTGTCTTCAAAACGAATAGTGTTTAGTGCAACGTAAAACCAGTCAAGCAATTGCAACAAACGCAATAAAAATAAAACAACGCCCCCCCCCCCTCTGCGGGGCTGGGCACCAAAGTGCAATCAAAGACCATATGTGTGTGGGGGGGGCAACCCCACATATAAGACCATTGCTCTAGTAGCAATCAGTTATTGGTCAATGTAGGGGAAACCTTCATACCAATTGTCACTATCCAGCTCCCCTACTCATCGGGGAGCTGGTTCCCCTTTCCCCAATCTCTCCACATTAAAAAACGGCCTTGTGCCTAATTTGCTCATTGGGGAAGCAAATAAATCCGGCAATAAAAGTATAACAGAAAAGCAAACAACAAAATAAACGAATGAATAAAGTTTTTTTTTCGTTTGTTTTGTATTTTTCTTTTAGAAATTGCTAATTTAATTTCCCTTCTTCTTTTATGCCCACTTTACCAAAGAGTTAATTAAGTAATCAAATTACTTATATATTAATTTTTTTTTTAATTATTATTTCATCTGGCAATTGAATGTCTGTGCAACTTTAAAACATATTAGAACCGATAATCTATTTCATTTGAATACCAATGTATAATTTTGGTATCTTTCTCTGCAGTTTTACGATTGCATAATAAAAGAAAGCATCGTTCAAGTACACTGAAAACAAATGCAATGTTTGGATTCCAAAGTGAAACAAAATGGCGATTTCATCATTGAAGCGGGGACGGGTGTGGCATTCTTTTTTTTTCTAAAAATTAGTGGAAATCAATTCTATTATGAATAAGATCATGGATTACATCTCGACTAAATCCGATTGGTTGAGTGTTCACATACTGACTCCCACCCCCACAAAATCCATCCAAAAATAGACAAATCCACAATGGCGACGACGACAACTTGGAAGCAGCCAGTAAAATACTTTATTTCTCTTCTCTATTGCATAAGACTAGACGTTTTAGCCTGTTATAAAAGTTATAGCCCGTCGACTTAGACTGAGTGCTTTATACACAAATTGATGGTTGAATATGGTTAAATTTATGCCCATTTTTGTATTAAATACTAATCCCAATTAAACCTTAACCCTGCATCGAATGGTTACTATCATACTTAGTTCGCTGCTCCTTATCATTGCAACGTTAATAAAAAAATTCACCATGACCAGATTGATGAAACCCGAATACCCTTACAAGACAATGTATAATTTTTTTAAATAAAATCATTTATAAATCTCTCTCTCTCTCTCTCTCTCTCTCTCTCTCTCTCTCTCTCTCTCTCTCTCTCTATCTATCTCTCTCTCTCTTTCTCTCTCTCATATATATATATATATATATATATATATATATATATATATATATATATATATATATATATATAAAACTCAATGTCTGTGTGTATGTATGCGATGCTTGTGTAAAGGTGTAGAATTTATGTAAAATCTATAGAGGAAGCCAATGGAATTGTTTCTGAATCTCTATGTACACCCCAATTATTATTTTTTATATTTATATACACACATATACATCATTTCTAAATGATTAAAATACTGCAAGTATATTTTAAACACATTTATATAATTTTATTTTATGTATGGTACGTCTTACACGTGTTTTGTTGAATGGTATACCAAATAAAAAAAACTCATCAGATACCCGTATAAATCTACGAAAGACTTTTCAAATATATATATATATATATATATATATATATATATATATATATATATATACATATATAAACATATATATATATATATATATATATATACAAATACAGATATATATAGATCTACATACATATATATGCATATATAAACATACATATATATATACATATACAGATACATATATATACATATTACTAAAATATTGCTAGATGCTGAAAAAACGTTTCTCCTTAATTGTCCATTTCCTCGGGATTTATATTCTCTCTCCTATTTCCCATAACCTCTCCTTTTCCTAAACCATTTTTACCTATCTTAAAAGATTTCTCATCAAAAAAGACTGTATTTGTGATGGGGATATCTTCATAAGATTCCATGTTATTTTCATTCCCTTGATCAAAAATTAAATGACTTACATTCACTTTCAATACAATAAAACAGTTGCTTATCATCGACATGTTTTGTAAGGGCGTGGGCAACTCTGTGGTTGCCATGGGAACAAACGGCTTGGTAAAGGTCCAGTGTTCGGGCATGGAAACTGTTTAAAATAAAAGAGGCATACGTTTGGAAAAATAAATAAATAAATAAAATAAATATAAATAAATAAATAAATAAATAAATAAAAAGAATATGTCTTTTCTTTCTACCTTTTTTAAAATTGTAGCAAGTATTCTTTTTAGACAATACATATTCGGTGTCTTCAATCCGCAAATATTATATCAGGTAAATATTCTTCAAATCAATAAGACGAATTTCTCTTTTTGAAATGTATTTATTAAAAATTTTAATGTTTAATAGACGAGATGCTACGATTTGATTTAAAAAAATACTTGCTGCAAAGGTGATAACGTACATACAAACATAAAATGCATTTATATATAAAAAGACAATAGCTGGTTTATGGGTCCATAAATCAATGGCCAAGTGTTTATATACACTTAAGAACATAAAGAAAAGTGTTTTTGACGGGTGAATAACTTGACTGTTAAAATTATATTAAAAAAACAATTAAAGTAAAAAGAATCTTGGGAAAAATCGGGTCAGAACAGCTAGTACTACTAACTGCCCCGAACCGGTAAATAAATCATCTGATTATAACAATAAAATGTCACTTACTTGAGTAATGCAGGGTATTCTATGAGCTCTAAAATATCAAGACAGCTGTCTTCTTCTGGGATGTAGACAGCCATCATCGAAACTAAAAACAGAAAAAAATTTACATTATATATATATATATATATATATATATATATATATATATATATATATATATATATATATATATATATATATGAAAATGTATAAAAAAAAAACGAATACGAAGAGTATAAAAGCTTATAACTTTTCTTTATTCGTTTTCTATTGGTGACGTGCAGGAATACAAAATAATATTAATGTTCACATTACAATGTTCGCATTAATTCATTCCTTCATATATATATATATATATATATATATATATATATATATATATATATATATATATACTAGCGGGGGTACCCGGCGTTGCCCGAGTGTTTGTTTCCGGGACGGGGAGGAGTTTAAAAAAAATGTTATGGTAGGTAAGTAGGAAGGATCAAACCCGGAGTCATGAGTAAAAGTAGGAAAATAAAGTGTAAAAAAAACAAAACAAAAAAAAAACATCTGCAACGTTAACAGTTCGGCCATCAAGAAAAGTCCATTCCAGTTGTTTAGGAAAAACAAAAACAAAAAACAAAAAAAAAACGACTACGGTAGGTCGGCGCGAACGTGAAAATATAATGTGAATTGTCCAGCACGCTAACCACTACGCCACAGAGCACTGCAGCTTAGTTTAGTGATTTTAAATAACTTGACATGAAAGAACTACGAAGCCAAACCGGTGTTCTCTTCTCAACTGTTCCTTGTGAACGATCCCCAAACGGTGTTAAGTGATGGCAGGGGGAGGAGGAATTTATTAGAGAGAAAATATTTGACCACTTCCATTGATCTTAACCGATTTTGGCCGTGACTTCTCAGCAGAAAAAGTATAGAAATCTAAGATTATCGAGGAATTTGAGAAATAATAAGCCTATAACACACCTCAGATATTGTTCTGCCGTTTGTGCATATTATATTTGCATGAAATATCTTGATTTTTAATCCTATTAAGGTCAAAATCCGACGGGAAAAATGAGTTCATTTTATATATATATATATATATATATATATAAAACTCAAATGACCTTGTAGCGAGTGATCTAACCCCTTTTCCGGTTTACGACATCCAGTTGCGCATGCTCGCATAAACATTAACCCATAACAACGTAAACAAATAAACACAAATCGCTTCTTTTGCAGATTTTGACCTGCGCACTGAAATATTAACGTTATTATTTCAAAATTATTATTTAACATGGGAAGAGTGGGGGTGTTTTGCAACTATTCTTTATTACAACTATACTGTCGCTATTTTCTTACAACTAAACAACTTTAACCCGTGGACAAACATAAGAACAATCGTAGTAAAGCCAAGACTACTACTACTACTACTACTACTACTACTACTACTACTACTACTACTACTACCCTCTATGCTTCCCTTTTCGTTCCTTTCTTTCTTTCTTTCTTACTTCCTTCTATTTTTATTTTTTGTTTACATTTCTAGATACAAAATAATTGTGTGAGAACGGTGAATTTGTTGACACATTTACTAATCTGTTTCAATATTAGTTTTATTTTATTTTATTTTATTTATTTAGGTTTTATTTTTTTGGCTTCAGGTTTTATTATTTATTTTTTTAATAGATTTTAAGTTTCTATAACTTGGTTGAATGATTCTAATATGGATTTTTCGTTCTTATATTTCTCATCGGTAGGTTCATGTGCGTTTTTGCTGCGAAATGACTTTCGTCGGCGTTCGATTCGTAGGCAAATCATGTAATATAGGTAACTTTACACGAATAGGGAGAATTTTTTTTTCATGTGTGAGTGATCCGTCCGTGAATTTTCATTTTAATATACTTTCATAGAATGTTTGTGTTATGTCAAAAAAACAAAAACAAAAAAACAAACAAACTATTTTCTTTACGTCACAAGTGTCACGCTCATACATGAATTCTATAGCTAATATAACATACTGACCCAACGGGTCACGGGTAGTCTAGTATATATATATATATATATATATATATATATATGTATATATATATATATATAAAAATGAATTAATGCGAACATTGTTTTCATTGATCACTTATCACCATCAAACAAGTCGCTCTTATTTATATGACTAATGCAGTATAAAAGAGAGAAAGGGGGTAAATAAATGACAGAAATAAAGAAGAAAAGGAAAACAAAGAAGTAGATAGTGTAAATGAATAAATAAAGATGAAAAGAAAAAAAAGAGAAGGAGAGTAAGAAGATGGCGTGAATAAATGACATAAATAAAAAAGAAGAAAAGAAAGAACGAGAGTAAGAAGTTTGCGTAAATAAATGACAGAAATAAAGAAGAAAAGAAAATCAAAGAAAGAGGGTAAGAAGATTGTGTCAATAAATGACATATACAAAGAAGAAAATAAGAAAAGAAAGAACGAGAGTAAGAAGATTGCGTAAAGAAATGACATAAATAAAAAAGAAAAAGAAAAGAGAAAACGTGAGTAATAGGATTGTGTAAATAAATGACATAAATAAAGAAGAAAAGAAAAAGAGAGAAAGAGCGTAGGAATATTGTGTAAATAAATGACATAAATAAAGGAGACAACAAAAATAGATGATGTAAATAATCAATATAAAAAAGAAGAAAAGAAAAAAGAGGGAGGGACAATTACAGGATGGTGTAAATAAATAAAGACGAAAAGAAAAAAGTAAGATGTGAATAAATAAATAGCATAATTAAGAAGAAAAAAGGGAGAAGGAGAATAAAAGAGTGGCGTAAATAAATGACATGAATAAAGAAGAAAAGGACAAGAGAGAAATAGAGTAAGAGGATAGTGTAAATACGTAGTATAATTAAGAGAATGGAGAGGAACAGGGTTATAAACAACATAAATAAAAAGGGAAAAGAAAAAGAAAAGAAAGATCTTGAAACTTGTTGAGCAATATTTTTAGTATTTTGGCTTGGGTCTTACCTGGTTCCTCACACACCAAACTCCAGCCTCTAACTTCGGACATTTTTATGGAGTGTGCTTTTAGGGAAGTATTTGGCACTCTCGCCCAGTAAGATAGCTTCATCACTTGTAGATCTAACCTTGGGGGACATGCAGGCTGGATGTGTTTAGGACCACGGAACAGAGCGGCAGACAAAGGCAAGGTATTCTGTAAAGAGGAAAATAGACTATAAATACAATGGCAACAAAAAACCGTGTAGAAAATACACAATTCCATTTTTCTTTTGTGATTTTTACGAATTCAAATAATAAATACAAATAGAGAAGAAAGTAAGATTCTAATCTTGACGTTAGACGCTACTGCTATTTTCTGATTACATTATCAACGTCAATCTGAATATTGTAATACTTTTTTTAAATAATCATAATTTTTTTACTTGAATAACGCCCAGGGATTGTTTAATTTCTACGAGAAAAATAATACATGTGCAAACAAATGTTGCTTGAAATCTCTACGGAATACCTAGCAAGCATGAAACGATTCCGGCAAGATCAATATCCAACATATTTAATGCATTTCCCTACTTATAGTTTAATGACGAGCGTTGGAAGGTCAAGCAGTTCAAGTCTTGAAATAGAAAAATTGTTTAAAAAAAAAACAAAACAAATAAGACTTTAGTGTCATAACAGATATACGCAAATTGAAAATTAAATAAAGACATAATAATGGTGGAATACGCTATGGTGGCTTAACTTTATATATATATATATATATATATATATATATATATATATATATATATATATAATGAAATATATATAGTAATATATATATAATGAAATCAAAGGGATGTAGTGTTTACCTGATATACGCAATAGTAAACTTCAAACTAATATAAATAACAGTATTTATATATAGAAAATTTAATCCCAACCGAATAAAAAAGCTCAATACGCAATAGAGAGTAGAGCTTATTATAAGAGAAAGAAAATTAAAACTGTATGTATATATATATATATATATATATATATATATACATATATAAAATTAAAACTATATATATATATATATATAAAATTAAAACTATATATATATATAAAATTAAAACTATATATATATATATATATATATAAATATTAAAACTATATATATATATATATTATATATATTATTTTTAAAATTTAAAATGTTAGATGCATGAAATAATAATAAATTTTATATATATATATATAGTTTTAATTTTATATATATATATATATATATATATATATATATATATATAAAATTAAAACTATATATATATATATATATATATATATATATATATATACTTGGAATAGTATTTAATTATATAAAGGAATAACATTCAGATTTTAGATAGCTCAATAATGCAATACTAGAGATATAAATATTTCTAATAATTCACTACTTTACAAGGAACAGAAACTCATTTTTTTTGTTTATTTCAAAACATTAGGTTTTATTTGCAACACCTGCGTACAATTGTTTTTGCCCATAGCTGCTATATAGAACATATAATAGTTTATTAATTATAATTTTACCAACTGGGCAGATCATCATTGCAAAAAAAGTATGCAAAAAACAATTTTCAAAGTTCTCAACAGCCTAATAGCCAGGCCTCCCTTATCAAATCTGGTATTCATGATTGATTTTTTTTTGTACCCCCCAACATATGCTATGCGTATGCTTTTTTCCGTGTACTTTGCAAAACCGTTGTTTGTCTCTCTGTGTGAGGAACAATCTCTACCAAACTACCCTGTCATCTTTTGACTTAAAACTTGATATATAGGGAATTCGGACCTGGGGAACACATTCGATTTGGATTTTAGCCGGTAAAAAAAAAAATAGCTGCTAAGGAGATCAAAACTGGTAAAATTGGAACTTGGCAAGTGTAAGTCGACTTAAAGTGTTTCTCTACGTATGCGCAAATATACATTTATACGTTAATGTTGATTAATTTTAAGAGTTTTTATATCCATCTGCTGATTGCTATGATGTTAACGAACAACGCTGGAGCACTAAATGTTTTGGTTTTGATTCTAGCTTATGGTATCCATGTCACATATTCTTTTCACTTTTGAAATACTACCATGTATTGGATACAACATAATAATCAATAGAATATTGGATTCATAATAATAGATATAAAATTTGCATGAATTAACATATCACATTTGAGCATATTTTATGACCGGGCTATGCCAGGCAGCCACTACTATATATTATTTACAATATAATAATCCATACAATAATAAATACAAAATCTGTATAAACGAAAATATATTTAAGCATAGTTTTCGACTGGGTAACACCGGGCGTTCTACATGTGTTGTATTCTTACTTGAGTTAGTATAGCCAGGTGGAGGATCTGTATTGTAATATTTCGGGAAATATCCATTCATCAGACATGTGTTCGACTGTCAAACGTGTATATTATGGCTATTGTAATTTCACAATAGTCATAATATATGCTTCAGACAAACTACGTTAACCTTTTATATAAAAGAGTGTTACAATAACTTTTGTTTTTTTAAGATTTTCACAGCGTTGTTTTTTGGTATATTATGTTTTGTGTATGATTTATCAGAGAGTACACGGCGCTTCTACAGAATTGGAACGAGATTTAGTTGTTGATAAATGGAGCTTTCAGATAAAAATGGTTTCAACTGATTTATTTTTGTCACTTCTAATAAGTTACAATAGTAGTTTCCAAATTATGCAGTGGAAATTACCTTAACATTACTAAATTATTAAACAAAACAACGTTAATCGTGCAAAATTGCCGCCATCTTGTTTAAATCAAAACGGAAAATTACGTCCCCTTTGAACTCTCTCGTGTTTTACGATCGTTTTCATGAAATTCTATTTTTTTATTTTCTTAAATAAATAATTTTCTACCTTATCGATTTCCGTAATTTTTGGATATAATCATCTTATAAATACAAGAAATACGTAGATACCATTGTTTTCATGTGAAATTCAGTTTTACGATTTCTGAAATTTGGTCCCAATAGTGTAGAAGCACCGAGGACACTTTCTTCCTATTCATTACCTGACTATCACAGCACTTGTTCGTTAGATGTTAGTCAAAGCAGTGCTACTCTTGACGAATTCTTAGCTTTATAGCTAATAGTGATGAGGTGTTTTCAATATTTTTCTGATTCCGATACTATCACCGATTCCGATTCCTTTAAAATTTTCAAATATTTAGTTATAGAGTTGTTCATTTTTAATTTTTATTTGAGCGGGGCAGTACCTTAAAAATTCATGTAATATGTACATATATTTTCATAAACATAAAAATATACTTGTAAGGAACGGTGATCTAAGAATTTTAGTTTTACTAGTTCCTATTTACAATGCCTCCCCACGGGACAGAGTTAGACACCAGGGTCGTTTGTTAATGTGGGGAAAAGGAACAAAAATGAAAAATTGTCTTAGTCGTGAAGGACTTCTCCTCCACTGACAGAGAACAAGAAATTGAAGTGTAGCATCTGAAGAACAGATACTTCACTGTGATCTCGGCCCAAAGTACTTTAAAATCAATGACTATTTATCATTTTAATATTAATGGAAAATTATGTTTTAACAGAAAAAAGACAAACAAACAAAAAGAAACAATAAAAAAAGGATCGTTTTCGGTATTAGAAAATTGCTACAACATTTTCCGATTTCGATACTACTCAAAAGTTCCAATTTTTCCGAATCTCTATGCATACACAAATATACATTTGTATGTTACTGTTGATTAATCTATACATTAATACGATAGCGTGCGTGTTATTATCTGCATCCCGCTTACATCCGAGTTGTTTAGTTGTTTTTTTTCTTCTTTTTTTTTACATAGGCATCACCACTTATCAAGGCCAAGAGGCCACTCGAAGATAAGGATTAAAGAGTGTACAGTAGACAATTGGACAATATAGTAATCGTTAGTAATGGAAATTCGGTAAATTTGTTAACTTATATGAAAGGCTTATATCAAAAACTTGTTTACGTTAGACTTGAAGACAATCATATTGTAGTCAGCTGGAAAACAGGAAAACGGGAGACAATTACACAGGCGTGCAGTTCTAAGAATGAAGCTTTGTTCATACTTCCATTTCTTGTCATAAATAATTTTACCAAGAATTCCTCATAAGTTTCGGTTTCGATTATAGCTAAAGGCACTTCAATATTTATTTTTGTACCTTTTCTCCACGCAAAAAAACGGCCCTGGTGTCTAACTCTGTCCCGTGGGGAGGCATTGTAAATAGGTACAATAATATCAGAGCGTCTTCATTTACGCTGAATATCTACAGAATGTCAACATAAATATATTACATAAGAATAAGTCCCCTGTGGAATTTAAACAGGTCTCGCTAGTTTTAAAAGTTTTGATATCCATACAAAACCGACTTTGACATTTAGTAGGCTATGCCCTTTTCTCCTCTCTGCAGCTTCTTTCTCATAGAAGAAACATTGCTAGCCTCTCTTTGCTCTATCATTATATTCATGGCAGATGCTCGACTGAGCTTCACTCTATGGTTCCTCCCGTTGTCTTTCATGATAAACACCTGACTAGCTACAACAACAATCGCTTCGATTTTATCTACACCTAAATCTAAGCGAAAATTCCATTAGCAGATTTTTTTTTTTGCTAGAACTGCTCATCTATAGAACACAATGCCACAGAGCTGCTTCCCATATGACTATGACATAGTCGTTTTCAAGTCCAATGTGAACAGGAGCCATCCACTAAAATAAATTATCAAATTTCCATTATGGTACCCATTAACTCTTATCCTTGAGTTGCCTCCGGGCCTTAATGAGTGGAGAGTATATGATGTAAAAAAAAAAAAAAAAAAAAAAACCGATTCCGATACCGATTAATCGTCTCAACACAAACATCTAATTATAAGTTCATATACTGAAACAGGCTGCACACACGTTTTTGCAGATTCAACATAGTCACCGGTAAAAAAAAAAAAAATCTTATAAAAGCAATTACCTTTGTCCGCCCCAATTCAAACTGGAACATTTCCTTGATTGTTGGTTCGAAAATGACGGCTGGAAATAAATTTGTTCCAGGTTCCACCTGCACAGAAATAAAAGAGAAAGACGTCAAAGTTCAGGCAAACCAAAAAAAAATGTACAAAAACAAAGTTAAAGTATACAGTTTTTACAATATATCATCCCAACCCTGATTTTTTTTAATGCATAGTAATTTAACTTTTTCCCTTTTTAACTTTATTTAATTACAGATCGAAAATAAGTTGTTTTTTGGGGGTTAGGGTTAGGGTTTTCCCTTTTTAACTTTGTTTAATTACAGATCGAAAATAAGTTGGGTTTTTTTTTGGGGGGGGGGTGTTAATTATCCATTTTAGATTTTAACGAGTGAATTTGAGAATATTATTTATTAAATTATCAATATTTTGAAAGTTATATGAGTTTCTAACTAATCCTGTTATATTTTGGTTGGTTGGTTGTTTTTGTTTTACGGCATATCAACCTTTTTCAGGTTATTTAATGCCGAATCTGGTATATATATATATATATATATATATATATATATATATATATATATATATATATATATATATATATATATATATAATAAACGAAGGTTATAAAAAAGAAAACGCGAGTCTTTGAATTTTCAACAAAATTTTACACTATATATGCTCTGGACCTATTAAATAGATACATTGAGCTTAACTCAAAATTAACGGTGACTGGTTTTTTAAATAACAATCTAGACCCGTTAAACGAAAACGGTATACATTGAAAGTAACGATATTTCAAAAACAAACTTATATATATATATATATATATATATATATATATATATATATATATATATATATATATATATATGTGTGTGTGTGCGTGTGTGTGTGTGTGTGTGTGTGTGTGTGTGTGTGAAAGAAGCCAACAAACCAACAACTTTTATGAGCATCTTGTTCCCACCTTTCTCAACAGATTTGGTGTCTCTGAAGAAAAAACCTTACTTTAGAAAAATACGTAGCCACATACATACAAGAATACAAACGCATGAGAAATATAATATGTATATATGCATACATTAGAAGAGAGTTAAAGAAGTATTCTTTAAATGTGGACATATCTAGATGTTAAGCTCAACAGCTACGGTGGAGCTTAAATATATAAAGAGCAAATAACAGCTCCCCCAATTATATAGCTTTCTCTTATTACACTGACAAATAAATAAATATATTATATACCTTATATATGGCTTTATCTTATCTATAATACTATCATATATCATAGTATATATATATATATATATATATATATATATATATATATATATATATATATATATATATATATATATATATATATATATTAATTATTATTTGAGGGTAAACAGTTACATATGGTCGCTACAAATAGCCATCTGTTTCAGTCAAAGAGACTTCCTCAGGCGACCCAGAACCCCTCGACGCCAAAAAAAAAAAAAAAAAAAAAAAAAAAAATGGCGTTGAGAGGTTCTGGGTCGCCTGAGGAAGTCTCTTTGACTGAAACAGATGGCTATTTGTAGCAACCATATGTAACTGTTTACCCTCAAATAATAAAAAAATATTTTGCTCTTTTTATTGAGCACTATCAAAAAACCTCGTTGTCTTCATTAGTCCCGACTTTTGAACACCTCAAACCTGAATATATATATATATATATCTATCTTCTATCTTCTATCTATCTATCTATCTATCTATATATCTATAAAAACAGAGATGTGTGTGCCACAGACGATTTCTGATTGGTTAATCCAATAATCACATCTCCTAAAAAACAATGGTTTCTACGCTCTTACCTTTACCATAAAATATTATGGCTTTATTTATTGTCCATCTTGGAAGGGTTTAATTTTTTAATAACTTGTTATTCACAAATTAAAAAAATACGAAACTAAACTACACGAAATCAAACGCTCCGACAAACTTAATAGTAGTACTAGCAAGCACACGCGCACACACGCACACACACACGTTCACTACCGTCACGTTGTTATGGCAACCAAACAATGTTTACAAAATGTCTACGCACGTTCGTAGACATTTTGTAAACATTGTTTTTAAAAAATAAAAAATAATACTTCTATTATGTTTTAAACGACTGTAATAGTTTATTTTGGAAGTATATTTCATAAAGAAAATTGACAACCCACTTTAAAAACAGAAATTACGAGTTTTATATATTTTATTCGCAGTTTTTTGTTGACTCTTCTGGCGGCCATGTTGTAAGCCCTAACGGTATTTTTGGAGATTACCCAAATAAATGTTATCAAAGGCAAGATAAGTTACTTTTCCACCAAACTGGATATATTTTTCGTGTTTTTATTCAATGTAGCATATTTATTCAGCTCGAAAAACGGGTTTTTATTACTGTACACATAAATTCGAAAAAGTTGTCAAAAACCAAATATATAACAAATACATGTTATCAAAGGCAAGATAAGTTACTTTTCTACCAAACTGGATATATTTTTCGTGTTTTTATTCAATGTAACATGTTTATTCAGCTCGAAAACCATACGGTGTTTACCGATGTATTGGAAAATTCAAGATGGCGCCTCACTCCCTCTTTAACACGGTAAGTTTGGGAAAAGGTGTTATAAATAAAAAAGTAGAAAAAATACTATTAAAAACCCGCCGAATATATGTCAACCTATGTCACGGTAACATATTGAGCGAGTTTTTAACAGTATTTTATTCAGTTTTTTATTTATAACACCTTTTCCCAAACTTACCGTGTTCAAGAGGGACTAAGACGCCATCTTGAATTTTCCAATACATCGGTAAACACTGTATGGTTTTCGAGCTGAATAAACATGTTACATTGAATAAAAATACGAAAAATATATCCAGTTTGGTAGAAAAGTAACTTATCTTGCCTTTGATAACATTTATTTGTTATATATTTGTTTTTGGCAACTTTTTCGAATCTATGTGTACAGTAATACAAACCCATTAAAAATATTGTTTTTGATTTTGAAAAAATATTGTGGTTCATTTGTATTTAAAAATATTGTGGTTCATTTTGATTAAAAAAAAATCATTTTGATTAAAAAAATTGTTTAATTTTAATATTTGTTTATTGTCTTAACTCATATCAAATGTTTTGCTTGTGTTCTGCTTCAAATATTCATATTCTTACATGCATAATTTTCATTTAATTTTATTAAATAAACTTCAATTTTACTACAAATCAAATCGTGTTCCTTCACTTTTTAAAATGTAATTTATAAGTAATTAAAGAACGCATTCTAATCTTTAAAATCTATAATACAACGAAATATTTAATTGCTTATAATACTTAAACAAACAACTTGTGTTTTTTTTATTATTTTTTTATTATTAATATTAGATGAGTTTCAGTATAAATCATTGTGTTCTTTATTTCAATCCAATTTGGAAGTTTTGTAAATGTATATGATGTTTATAATGACCTATGATTGCGTATTTATATACATTATTTTCCCTATCCTTCTGTTCATCGTACATTTTTTACTCCCAAACTTAAACATGGTGGGTGCATAGAATTCATTTACCGATACAAAAGAAATGATAAGTAAATAAATCCATAAATAAATATTATAAATGGTTTATTTTAATACTTGCCAGGATGCGGAGGAAAATGAATGAAGGGGGAGGGGAATGAAATAAAAACATTTTGGAAACAGATTAAGTTTGAAAGAATTGCTTTGCACAGAAAGAAATTAATGAAAAAAGAATAAAATTAAATTTCTTTTCCTTCTTGATTTCTTTTAGTTTTTTATGAAAAAGGAAGTCAAAATTAAGACTATAAAAAACAATTTTTATTAAGAGCGAACCTCAGTCGTCAGGTCTGTAAAAAAAACGTGGAATAATCAAGAAATGTTTTCTAATACATTTTTTTTTTTACTTATGTGTTCATTTGTCTCTTTGAAGTTCGTTTGTTTAATATATCGGTTTGCAATATCACTTTGTCATTCTGTCAGACTCAAATTTTAAATCTACATATCTATAAAAGTGAAAGTGTGTGTGTGTGTGTGTGTGTGTGTGTCTGTGTACATTTCCCTACGAAATAACTCTGTCAATTTTTAGTCTACAGACTCGAAATTATACAGGGTACTGAGATTTGGAAAAATCTATGTGATCGGTTTTTAGCCAGAAATTTGGCGATTAAGGGGTCAAAGTTCAACGATTTGAGCTTTGAGAACTCTAGCAAACTTCTCCGACAATTTTGGGTCTACACCCTTGAAATTTTAGATATAGGTTCCGTGGACATGGATCTAACTTAACTTGATTTGAGGCCAAAAAAATAAATTTTCAGGGGTCATAATAGGGGTCAAAGTTTAAAAAATTACCCCTTTTTTTTGCTCAGCATACACCTCCAAACACCAGGGCAACGCCGGGCACCCATGCTAGTATATATATATATATATATATATATATATATATATATATATATATATATATATATATATATATCTTCAGTATGGGCCATATGAAGAAGAATACAATCGCGAATGCAGAAGCATTAGTATTTTATTGTAAGAAATAAAAAAGGCGGCAAGTAAGTCACCGTAGAATTTCCACGCAGTTTGTTATGCAAAATCTGTTAAAAACTACACACCTGGTATTTGTTTGCCACCTCTTTTCCGTTGACACTAAAACTGAGAATGCCTGTCGCTGTGTCGATGAAACATCCGATTACAAGGCCTGGGGAGGATTTCTTGCTCGATTCTTCATGTGTTCCACCATAACGTTGTTGAAGAGCACCGGCGCATACCATGTAGCAGTTCTTTCGGCTAACACTGAAAAGGAACGCAAAAAAAAAAAGTAAAAATAAAAATGAATAAAAGTTAAAAAAAAAAAAAAATCGGAACAAGTATCACATTATTAGAAAGGACATGGCATGGATTGTTCGTAACAAAATGGAGAAGATCTGGAAATCCAATCTTGCTCGCGAATTCAAAATCCAATTTTTCCGCCTACTTATTGAGTCAATCTTACTCTTGGACTTTTTTTTCAGCAAAACAACAGCATCGCTTGGATGGATGTTACACACGTCTTTTGAGAAGAGTACTCTATCTCTCGTGGCGAAATCACCCAACTCTAGAAATGATGCGTGGAGACTTACATAGAGTATCAACCACAGTTTGTGAGGGACGTGTTCAGTTTGCTGGGCATTGTGCACGTGCCACAGATGAACTTGTTTCATCATTTGTACTGTGGAGACAGCCATCATCTCACAAATCGATCACGAAAGTTAACTTTTCCAGATAGGTTACAACGCGAGATACATTCATCTCCAAGGAAGATCTTTTGGATGCTATGACAGATAGGGAAAACTGGAAGGGTGTAGTGAGTTCTATCTCGGCTGACGCCGCATGATGATGATGATGATGATGATGATTACATCATTCTCATCTGTTTTTTTCCACAACATTTCGGCCGATGTAACCAACCGTCTTCAGGAGCATTGACACTGGATGCTATTGGTGAATGGTGAAAAATGTTTGGTTTTTTACTTTTCCGACGAACATAACCGTCAGAAATTCAAAACGCAAATAGTGCCAAGTCTATTTCTTTTTATTTATTTATTTATTTATTTTTTTTTAATAAATCCGGGTCCATTTCGTTTTTAATAAATCCGGGTCCATTTCGTTTTTAATAATTATCAATCCTCATCACAAAAATATACAAACATCATATGAAAATAAAAAACGGATCTATTAAAAAAGAAAAAGACTTGGCGCTATTTGCATTTTGAATTCATGACGACTATGTTCGTTAAGAAAGCAACCCCCACTCAAAAAAAAAAAAAAAACAAAAACAAAAAGCGACAGAAAAAAAACAGCATTTATCACCATTCACCATTCACCAATAACATCCAGTCTGAATGCACCTGAAGACGGTCGGAGGTTACATCGACCGAAACGTAGCGAAAAAAACAAAACAAAATGAGATTCATAGCTCAAATAATCCAAATACCCCCCCAAATTATTATCAGTCACTATCTTAAAAATATACAAACAAGTATTACATCATTTCCAAAATATACAGACAAGTATTACATCATTTCAACAGAATTAAATTCATCGATGTTTTAATCTTCCAACCTGAAACTGTGGCAGATTATTATATAAGGATGAACACACACGTTGCTATAAAAATCAAAAGTTTAATTCTTATAAAAATGTTTCTAATAAAAGAGTAGAGTTCCTTTTTAACTGCAACGGTTTCAGAAGTTCTAGCCCTAACACTGAACTTTCCCCATCCAAAACTCACCCCTCCTTTCAACTCGTATCATCTCTCTTCAGCCAGATCCAATAAGATGCTTTCTCTGCTGTTTTTTGAAGATCTTTAATAAATTTTCTCAATTCTGAGTTGTTGCCGTAAAAGCGACAATATAAAATATTATAGTTTCGGCTCCAGGCAGACAAATACAAAATCTCCATTAGTTACAGATTAACTAGTTTAAGCGAATAAGAATTTGAATAACACTTGATATTTTTATGCTTCGTAACTAACAGCTCTGTTATCAGATCCGGCATTATACCATCATCAGTATTAACCTGTTTGCAGCTTTGGTACCTATTTGACTGATTTTCTGAAGTAGCTGGACGCTCTTTTCACACCAACGAAAACGCACATCTTATCATGCCCAAGAGAGTGAAAGACAATCACTTGACTGGCATGAGAGAGTTCAGAGCTAGCAGCTGGAAATCCAAATAAGTGCATATTTTCGTATTCTTGTTCAGTACTGAACTTATTTATTTATTTATTCGGGTTTGTATTACTGTACACATAGATTCGAAAAAGTTGTCACAAAACAAATATATAACAAATAAATGTTATCAAAGGCAAGATAAGTTGCTTTTCTGCCAAACTGGATATATTTTTCGTGTTTTTATTCAATGTAACATGTTTATTCAGCTCGAAAGACACGCAGTGTTTACCGATGTATTGGAAAATTCAAAATGGCGCCCGACTGTCTCTCTAACACGGTAAGTTTGGCAAAAGATGTTATAAATAATAAACTAGACAACATACTATTAAAAAAACACCGAATATATGTCAACTTATGTCACGGTAACATATATTGAGTGAATTTCTAACAGTATTTTGTCTAGTTTATTATTTATAATACCTTTTCCCAAACTTACCCTCTCCGAGAGAGAGTCGGCCGCCATTTTGAATTTTCCAATACATCGGTAAACACTGTATGTTTTTCGAGCTGAATAAATATGTTACATTGAATAAAAACACGAAAAATGTATCCAGTTTGGTAGAAAAGTAACTTATCTTGCCTTTGATAACATTTATTTGTTATATATTTGTTTTTTGACAACTTTTTCGAATCTATGTGTACAGTAATACAAACCCATTTATTCATTTTATTTTAAACATCGTAATTCCCCAAAGAATCGGAAGCTGTGTTTAACGGATAAAGATGTAAAAATGGACAAACATGGTACTACAAAAGTCAAGAGGTTTAATTTATATAATAATGTTTCTAAAAGGAAAGAAGGTACAGTTTTGTTTTTAATTGCAGCAGTTAAATGTCAAAGATCAATGAAATGTACGCGTTCTTACCTTTGTCTGTATTTATATTCAGTGTCTTGGGTAGAGATGATGACATTTCTGATTTTCTTCATATCAAAGGACCCACCTCCCATGTGGAAGCCAGGGGTGACCCAACCCACGTAAACTTGGTTGGGATCTTGCCCAGGGAAGATACGAACGGAGTAATAATACTCGTGCATGCTCTCCGTCAGGGCATTCATTTCTGCGATTTCAGCTTCGGACATTTCGTAATCAGATCCCATGGATGCATTGCTGAATCCATGGTGGATGTCCTTATCTTGAAATTCGTATGGAATCAAACCATCGGGTCCTTCAATGTTGATGGCAGGTGCACCTTCCGTATCACCACCTTTTGGTGCGATATTCTGAGAACTAGCGGCCGACCGGTTTGATCGTTGCGATCTTCCTCCGAGACGGCCAGGTTTAAGCGAGTCGAGCGTCTTAGACTTGCCGTCTTTTGGAGTGGGGGATGGTTCCCTGGATTTGGATCGTCGAAAGAGAGTTGCAAACGGAGACTTGGACGTCTTACTGGCCTTGTTGGCCTTCGACTCGTTCATCTTTTCGGCTAACAGAGAAAGTTTGGAGGAAGATTTCTTTTTGTCCGTTTCGACGCCGAGGAATCCGTCGACCAGTTGCGATTCGCTGGCGGCTGATTTCATGCCCGGAAGGGACGGATCGTGCACGGTTGATTCATCTAAGGAGTGATGGGCTCCCTTCGTCCTCAGAAAAGATGTTCTACGCTGATCAGCATCCGGCACCAACTCATCATCTGTGAATCCACGATGTAGTGCTAAAAGGTTTCGAGGAAGGATGAAAAGAAAAAGAAAACATAATAAGTAAAAGGAAAAAAAAATTAAAGAAAAAGAATATTTACTTATTAATGAGCCATAAAATTAAAAGGATGAAAATATACTTATATACCCCCCATGTTTTTTTCATTTTTATTTCAGTGTAAAGTGTCAGAGTTCAAAGGCACCCTTTTTGGGGCTAGCATTAACCGGTGCATACCAAATGATGTGTTTCATAAAATTTTACCACTCAACCGTGAAATAAGCAAATAAGATTAATGATATAATGAACATGAGCACATCCGGGTCTTCCTTCCAGCAATATTCTGATTGGCTACATCGAAACGCACACAAGCCTCACACTATGAACTTCACTATGTTACAATACTAATTATTTACTTTACTTTAGCTGAAACCACTATCAATAATTTCCCCCACTCTTTATCTGTGCCTAAACCCAAACATGGATTCCACGAACAATGGTTCTTTTTTAGAACAGTTGCTGCTGCATTCGATATTCATCTTTTACAGATCATCCAATGGAGATATTTACACACTCCTTTGTGTCAGGTCGTATAGTAGCCATCCCACAGCAATACATTACAGTTGGATATCATGTGACTCACACTTACATATGTATGCTTTCGTGTGCCCAGTAAATAAACACACACACACACACACACACACACACACACACACACACACACACACACACACACACACACACACACACACACACACGCGCGCGCGTGTGCATATATGTATATAGATGTACATATATATATGTACATCTATATACATATATGCACACACACACACACACATATATATGTGTGTGTGTGTGTGTGTGTATAGATGTACATATATATATATATGGAGTATTCTCTGGTAGTTGAAAGTTTATATAATACAGTAAAATGTCAGTTGCCAAGAGTGCATGCCTTGTAGTTCAAGGGATAGGTATGCTGACTATCAACTAGAAGGTCATATCTTTTATCCTAGCTTGGAGTGAGTGCGAGACTAGCTACACTGAAGAGCTGCGATACAACGAAACGTTATCTCTGTTGATGACTACATATATATATATATACAACGAAACATTATTTCTGTTGATGACTACATATATATATATATATATATATATATATATATATATATATATATATATATATATATATATATATATATATATATGAAACTGAATAAAAAATGAATACGAAAAGTATAAAAGCTTATAATTTTTCTTTATTTGTTTTCTATTGGTGACGTACAGGAATACAACATGTTATTATGTAAAAAATTAAAAAACTTATTTTCACAAGAACATAATATATATATATATATATATATATATATATATTAATGATATTAAATCTTACATCTATGGTTCACATTTCAATCTTGATAAAAATCCATTGCATGATTCTTAATTCTAAAAAATGTCTAAAATTCAACGTTTAAGTTAAAAAGCTCTTGGACAAATTGAGATTCAGAGAAACTTGCTTGAATGAAAATCCGAAATATTTTAATTTTCAAATCGGAGGTTGTACCCATATTATTCTTGTAAAATTCCTTTAAAATACCCCAAAGAAATTGTAATTCAGAGAATATTTATTAACTGACGTCTAATACCTATTATTAAAACTTTACAAAAATTAGAGGTATCTGTATTTTCACGAAGGCTTCCACATCATCATCATCATCATCATCATCATTTGCAGGCTGGCATGCATTGGACGGCTTTATTAAAAGCATTGAGATATCACTTGCCAACGGCACCTTCAGTGTAGCCAAAAGGTTAAAGTTGACGATTATCAGCTAGATGATCATAGATTTGATCCTGGCTTGGGGCGGGGGCAAGTGTTATAACCAGAGATACGTTCGTTTCGACTTCTAAACAAACTTATCTCTGGCAAGGTATTATTTATTCCTCTTTTCCTCAGTTCCTCTTTATTACTCCCTCTAATGTTTTCCTTGGCAATACCCTTGTAAACCGGACCTGCTTTCTCAACTGCTCTACATCTACTAGGCCAGGAACTTTCATCCATTCTTTCAAAGTGCCCATTGTATTAAAGTCTCCTTATACTGTTCAGGTTTAAACTCCCTCTGAGGTCTTGAGGTCTAAGGCTGTTTTTAAGACTAAAAATACACATTTATCATATCATTCTCAAATCATTTCTTCCATGCAACGCATGTCCTCAACCCACAATGACCAGGTTTCACTTCCACGCATTATCGTATATTTTTTTTGCATACATTTTTGATATGACTATTTTTTTCTCATTTTTAAACTGAGACTACCAGAGGAAATAAATGAAGTGTTTGAATGAAAAAAAAACGTGATAAATCCAATTAGTTTAAATTAAGACCTTCAACCATAAAAAGAGGAATATATGAAATCTAGACCTTAACTAAAAGCTTCTTTTGAGTGAAAACGGAAAAAGAAACTTTTCCTGTGTCACATTAAGTAAAACATGATTTTGGAGTGTGGCTGAGCGTTAAAATGGCACACTTTTTGTAGTGATAGTTTCGTAATTTTCAAAATGGCGTTTATCATATTTTTGCAATTGAACTCTTTTAATACTTTACACTAGCACTGCATAATAAGAAAAAGTAAAAATGAAACTCGTAAACTTTATTAACTATTTCTAGAAATATGAGAACCTGTAAAAGTAAAAAAAACAAAAAACAATAAAAATAGCAATGAAAAATAGAAAAATAGAAAATATCGAAATAGCCAATAATTAGGCATTCAAAATAGTAAATAATTAACCATTAAAGATTTGCAATTTAAATACAAACGAATAAATTGTGAAATATATAAATAATACTAATAATTAAAACATAATAATATGAATAATACAAACCTAATAATAATAATAATAATAATAAAAATAATAATAATAATAATAATAATAAAATAATAATCATCAAGTAAAATAATAATAAGAAAATTAAAAATAATGATTATTATTCATCATAATAAAATGATTAATACAAAACTAGTATAATAAAGAAATAACAAGAATAATATAATAAATAATAATAATAATAATAATAATAATAATAATAATACTCAAGTACAATAATAATAATAATAATAATATAAAAATAAATAAAAATAATATTATTATTAATAATAAAATATAATGAATAATAATAATTTTTATTATTATTAAAACATAGTAAATTAATAATAATAATAGTAATAATAGTAATAATAATAATAATAATAATAATGATGATGATGATGATGATAATAATAATAATAATGGAATAATAATAGTAATGGAATAATAATAATGGAATGATAATAATAATAATAATAATAATAGTAATAATAATAATAATAATAATAATAATAATAATAATAATAATAATAATAATAATTATAATAATAATAATAATATGACCATTTGTATCAGCAGGAAATCATTGTTTATAACTGCTGTGATATTTTTAAATCAGTAATAATAAATTCATCTAGAAAATACAACACCAACAACAATACAACAACAACAATAATATATTTACCAAATAAAATCATCAACAACAATATATTTACAAAATAACAATAAAACAACAATAATATATTTACAAAATAAAATCAACAACAACAAACATGATATATTTACAAAATAACAATACAACAACAATAATGCATTTACAAAATGCAACAATAATATATGCACTATTACGTAAATAATAATAATATTTACAAAATACAAATATAGTAATATTTAAGAAAAATACTGCTTCACAATGCATTTTACAATTAACAATTTATTCATGCAAAATCTTGTCATGCCATGCAAAAATACAATACGAATTAGAATTAATCTAACAATGTGCTCTAGCCTAAGGCCAGACTTGGAGGTGCGCCTATAAGAAACTGAATCGGTTGAGGTCAGCAGGTATTGTCATTTAAATATTTTCAAAGAACAATAAACAATAAATTTAGTTTCATTCAAGTTCATCAAACTCTATATTTATTCTGATCAACAGTTTTTTCTTTACTTGCTATTTTCAAACAACCCTTGACCAAGTGCTAAGTCCTCATCCTATTACACTGTAGAGAAATATGTTATGGATCTAATCAGAATTACTTTTTTTGTATTACATCATGCGTTAGATCATTTCGTATTAATCTCTAATTTGACTAGCAATTAAATGGCTATTTAAAATAATTAATAATATTTCGTTTTCTGGTTAAATATTATAAAACTCACCCCCCCCGAAGACATTTTTAGACTATACATAGCAAAACGAACCCTATATTCATCTATTAAAAAAAAAAGCTTAATAAACACTTGCACTATTTTTCACTTTCTTCTGTAACACACGATTGCGTATTTTATTTACCTCTTCTGCAAGAGGTTAGACACAAGGTAGTTTTGAAAAGTCAGTGCAATGTGATGAGCGCACTCTGCACTACAACCGTCGGCATTTTACAATAGGGGCACCTCAGTTAATTAACAATAAACTAACCCCTTCACAAAGAGAAGCCAGACAGCAAGAAGGTTACAGTTTGACTGATTCATCCCCGACATGTAAGAACACAACTATTCAATATGTATGCTTATTAAAAAAAATGTACATGATAATTTTGTGTTGGATTGGTTTTTTAAACTTATACATCCTAGTCCAAATTTACACAACGATCACATCACGGAAAAAATCTAATTCAGTTCACATGAGCCACCCCGTCCTCTTCCCGTTTTATTTTAATAATGTTATATCAAGTCACGAGAAAGGAAAAGGAAAAAGGAAAAGCACATAATGTTTCTACGCCCGAAGATGACGATATATCATCGAAACTTGATTTTAAATAAATAAATAAATAAATATTTATTTAAAAACTAACAAGTTTGCGTTGTATTTGTTTCTTAAACGTACAAATTCTAATTCACACACACACACACACACACACACACACACACACACACACACACACACACACACACACATTATTTTTTATTTATTCATTGCGGACTATTATCCTCATCTTTTTAGTTGTTGTTTCACGACGTTTCGGCCAACTATCCCTCTGGCCTTCGTCAGGTGGTTACCGTAACGTGATAGAAACACCGAATCTCCCAACTGCATTCTCGGCAATTACGAATAAGCATTCCAATTAATTAAATAATATACATATTATTTTGTTGAAAAATCATTCATTGCAGTTTTTTTTTTGTGAGGCAAACCAGGGTGTCATTGTGGCAGACAGTTTCTGAGTTGGAGTACCACTTTTTTTTTTATACGTTTCCAATCATATAAAACCAAAGAAAACGGCGCACAAAGACATTCTTTTTTTTCTGAAGTGCTGAGGACACTGAACAGTCAAAAAGGTCGCTTTTCGAACTCAGAAGCCATCTTTCCATGATAATAAATCTTTGGTTTGCCTCACAAAAACTGCACTGTACAGGTTTGAATAAAACAATTCATATTTGCTCTCTCAAAATTCGCGATCTGGTATTTTTATCTATTTCTTTTCTAAAAATGATTTATAATTAAATAATAATTATTCATTTACATCCACATACAGACACTAGTGGTTAATGCTTACGCAATCATCGGTGTAGGTAACAATTCCTACAGGTCATGAGATTCGAACCTAGCCACGAAGTCACCTTTTGCTCCATTTGCTGAGCCTCTATTTCAGGGCCACCAAACAATTGCCATGGGAATGAAGGGAATTAAGAACTATTAAACATTGAATTCAGGCGAATAAAAGGACAATCTTGAGTGTTCGAACGAGCGAAAGTCGTGAACATTGCATAGACGCTAGTGGACTGTCTTTGTTATAATTCCGCAGACAGTGCTCATTCTTAAGTATTCTTAAAGGGGCTTGATAATTATAATTAAATAATAATTATTCATTTATACCTACAGGCACTAGTGTTTCATGCTTACGCAATCTTCAGTATAGAGTAATAATTTCTGCCGGTCATGAGAGATTCTAACCTAACCACGAAGCCACCTCATATATATATATATATATATATATATATATATATATATATATATATATATATATATATATATATTAAATGTTTATTTTTGAAACATTGTTAATTTCAATGTATACCGTTTTCTTTTAAGGGTTAAGACTGTTATGATGAAAACTGAATCACCGTTAATTTTGACCAAAGCTCAGTGTACATATTTTATAGGTGCAGAGCATATATAGTACGAAATTTTGTTTAAATTCAAAGACTTACATTTTTTCTTTTTTATTAATTTTTTTTATTTCGTCTTGAATTCCTTCATTACAGCCGTTTTGTTAATGGGATGGCAATTTTATGATTTTATGTATTCATAAAAATCTCTTTTTCCTCACTCACTCGTCAGATGTTATTTCCATTCGATGTTACCAACAAAAAATTAATTTTGTACATGATAGATCTGGTGTTTTCGTTTGAGGAAAAGAAATTCCATCCCCACGTTTTTACAAGTTGGCCATCTTGCAAGATCGAAGATGAAATAATCAAAAGTTATAAAAAAGAAAAAAATACAAGTCTCTGAACTTCAACAAAGTTATATATATATATATATATATATATATATATATATATATATATATATATATATATATATATATATCACTGTAAAATGTTTTCTGCATGCGATTATGGGGATATTTTTTTAATTTATTGTGGAGATAGTTTTCCTCGAATATCAATGTTTTAGTAAGTGTTTTTGCATTTTCGGACATTATGCTTTTTTTTCTACCCCTGAAGTAATTTATCACTGTTTTCCTTTTTATTCCATTAACTTATCTGTGGCTGTTATAATATTTTCCTGTCTCTGAAGATTTGGCAACATCGGCTACCTGCACAATGAAACATGTTTAAGACGACTATGAAAAAAGAAAATATAAACATTCGCCTATATATAAAATAAAAACATGATTGTGGATTAACTTTTTTGTGGTAACTTGAATTCAAATTTAGGGTAGATATTCTCTGAAGGCGATAATATATCTCATTAAACTTATTCTTAACAATTTTGAATATTTTATAAGAAATATATACGTTAACATTTTTTAATAAATCAATATATATATATATATATATATATATATATATATCGACATTTGTTTCCAGGCGTCACTTCACTTGCGACTGGCATTTAACAATGTCGATTCAGGAGAGGAGTGGTTGGAGTCTGCACCTCCTGCCACAAAAATTTCACGTGCAGGCACCCCTTTATGGGTATCCATAGCCTGACAAAGACTGAACGGAGCCCCATATATATATATATATATATATATATATA